>NW_021822565.1:498847-546347 GCF_901001165.1 Salmo trutta
TTCCTTTCCTGTGGCGGTCCTCAGAATCTCAAATATAAAATATATTTTGATATTTTTTTAACACTTTTTTGGTTACTACATGATTCCATATGTAATTTTATAGTTTTATGTCTTTACTATTATTCTGCAATATAGAAAATAATAAAAATAAGGAAAAACCCCTGAATGAGTAGGTGTTCTGAAACGTTTGCCCGTTAGTGAATATCCACAGCTCTCCCCTCTCTCCTTTTGTCCCATTTCTCTCTCAATGCAACATGTTGGTTTCATGAGCTGAACTAAAAGATCCCAGAAATGTTTTCACACAACACAATGCCACAGATGTCTCAAGTTTTGAGGGAGTGCGCAATTGGCATGCTGACTGCTGGAATGTCCACCACCAGAGCTGTTGCCAGAGAATTGAATGGTCATTTCTCTACCATAAACTGCCTCCAACGTCGTTTTAGAGAGAATTTGCTAGTGCATCCAACCGGCCTTCTAAACGCAGACCACATGTAACCACGCCAGCCCGTGACCTTCACATCCGGCTTCTTCACCTCTGGGATCATCTGAGACCAGCCAGCCGGACAGCTAATGAAACTCTGGGTTCATCTGAGACCAGCCAGCCGGGACAGCTGATGAAACTGGGTTCATCTGAGACCAGCCAGCCGGGACAGCTGATGAAACTGGGTTCATCTGAGACCAGCCAGCCGGGACAGCTGATGAAACTCTGGGTTCATCTGAGACCAGCCAGCCGGGACAGCTGATGAAACTGGGTTCATCTGAGACCAGCCAGCCGGGACAGCTGATGAAACTCTGGGTTCATCTGAGACCAGCCACCCGGGACAGCTGATGAAACTCTGGGTTCATCTGAGACCAGCCAGCCGGGACAGCTGATGAAACTCTGGGTTTGCACCACCAAAGAATTTCTGCACTAACTGTTAGAAACCGTCTCAGGTAAGCCCATCTGCGTGCTCGTCTTCCTCACCAGGGTCTTGATCTGACTGCAGTTTGGCGTCGTAACCGACTTCAGTGGTCAAATGCTCATCTTCGATGACCACTGGCACGCCGGAGACGTGTTCTCTTCACAGATGAATCCCGGTTTGGACTGTACCGGGCAGATGGCAGACGATGTGTGGGCGAGCAGCTTGCTGATGTGAGCAGAGTGCCCCATGGTGGCGGTGGGGTTATGGTATGGGCAGAGATACCATGACGAGATCCTGATCAGCTCTATGTCAAGGAGATGTGTCGCGGTGCATGAGGCAAATGGTGGTCACACCAGATACTGACTGGTTTTCTGATCCATGACCCTACCTTTTGTTAAGGTATCTGTGGCCAACAGATGCATGTCTGTATTCCCAGTCATGTGAAATTCAGAGATTAGGGTCTAATGAATTAATTTACACTGATTTCCTTATGAACTGTAACTCAGTAAAATCTTTTGAAATTCTTGGTTGTGTT
This sequence comes from Salmo trutta, assembly GCF_901001165.1. Classification (NCBI taxonomy): domain Eukaryota; kingdom Metazoa; phylum Chordata; class Actinopteri; order Salmoniformes; family Salmonidae; genus Salmo; species Salmo trutta. The sequence goes on from NW_021822565.1 coordinate 500,285, forward strand.
TTATATTTTTGTTCAGTGTACCTTGGTCCCGTGTGGCTCAGTTGGTAGAGCATGGTGTTTGCAACGCCAGGGTTGTGGGTTCGATTCCCACGAGGGACCAGTACGGGGGAAGAAATTGAGTGAAATGTATGCATTCACTACTATAAGTCACTCTGGATAAGAGCGTCTGCTAAATGACTAAAATGTAAATGTAATGTTTAATGTCTGTCTGACTGTTTCTTTCCCTGTCCCACTCTCCCCCGTCTGCAGTATGTTCTGCAGTGCGTGTGACGGGCTATGTGATAAGATCTGTGATGAGAAGGTCATTGACTCCGTGGACGCGGCCCAGTCTCTGAAGGGATGTACCGTCATCAAGGGCAACCTCCAAATCAACATCCGCAGAGGACGTACGTACCTGTTATAGTAGGGTATATTATTATATATAGCACTACCTGTTATAGTAGGGTATATTATTATATATAGCACTACCTGTTATAGTAGGGTATATTATTATATATAGCACTACCTGTTATAGTAGGGTATATTATTATATATTGCACTACCTGTTATAGTAGGGTATATTATTATATATTGCACTACCTGTTATAGTAGGGTATATTATTATATATAGCACTACCTGTTATAGTAGGGTATATTATATAGAGCACTACCTGTTATAGTAGGGGTATTATTATATATAGCACTACCTGTTATAGTAGGGTATATTATATATATAGCACTACTGTTATAGTAGGGTATATTATGTATATATAGCACTACCTGTTATAGTAGTGGTATATTATTATATAGAAGCACTACCTGTTATAGTAGGGTATATTAATTATATAGAGCACTACCTGTTATAGTAGGGTATATTATTATATAGAGCACTACCTGTTATAGTAGGGTATTATTATATAGAGCACTACCTGTTATAGTAGGGTATATTATTATATAGAGCACTACCTGTTATAGTAGGGGTATATATTATATAGAGCACTACCTGTTATAGTAGGGTATATATTATATAGAGCACTACCTGTTATAGTAGGTATAATTAATAGAGCACTACCTGTTATAGTAGGGTATATTATAATAGAGCACTACCTGTTATAGTAGGGTATTATTATATATAGCACTACCTGTTATAGTAGGGTATATTATATATATAGCACTACCTGTTATAGTAGGGTATATTATATATATAGCACTACCTGTTATAGTAGGGTATGTTATATATATATATATAGCACTACCTGTTATAGTAGGGTATATTATTATATAGAGCACTACCTGTTATAGTAGGGTATATTATTATATAGAGCGCTACCTGTTATAGTAGGGTATATTATTATATAGAGCACTACCTGTTATAGTAGGGTATATTATTATATATAGCACTACCTGTTATAGTAGGGTATATTATATAGCACTACCTGTTATAGTAGGGTATATTATTATATATAGCACTACCTGTTATAGGAGGGTATATTATTATATATAGCACTACCTGTTATAGGAGGGTATATTATTATATAGAGCACTACCTGTTATAGTAGGGTATATTATATATATATATAGCACTACCTGTTATAGTAGGGTATATTATTATATATAGCACTACCTGTTATAGTAGGGTATATTATATAGAGCACTACGTGTTATAGTAGGGTATATTATAGAGCACTACCTGTTATAGTAGGGTATATTATTATATATAGCACTACCTGTTATAGTAGGGTATATTATTATATATAGCACTACCTGTTATAGTAGGGTATATTATATAGAGCACTACCTGTTATAGTAGGGTATATTATTATATAGAGCACTACCTGTTATAGTAGGGTATATTATTATATAGAGCACTACCTGTTATAGTAGGGTATATTATATATATATATATATATATATATATATAGCACTACCTGTTATAGTAGGGTATATTATTATATATAGCACTACCTGTTATAGTAGGGTATATTATATAGAGCACTACCTGTTATAGTAGGGTATATTATTATATAGAGCACTACCTGTTATAGTAGGGTATATTATATAGAGCACTACCTGTTATAGTAGGGTATATTATTATATAGAGCACTACCTGTTATAGTAGGGTATATTATATATATAGCACTACCTGTTATAGTAGGGTATATTATTATATATAGCACTACCTGTTATAGTAGGGTATATTATATATATAGCACTACCTGTTATAGTAGGGTATATAATATATATATATAGCACTACCTGTTATAGTAGGGTATATTATTATATAGAGCGCTACCTGTTATAGTAGGGTATATTATTATATAGAGCGCTACCTGTTATAGTAGGGTATATTATTATATAGAGCACTACCTGTTATAGTAGGGTATATTATATAGCACTACCTGTTATAGTAGGGTATATTATTATATATAGCACTACCTGTTATAGGAGGGTATATTATTATATATAGCACTACCTGTTATAGTAGGGTATATTATTATATATAGCACTACCTGTTATAGTAGGGTATATTATATATATATAGCACTACCTGTTATAGTAGGGTATATTATAAATATATAGCACTACCTGTTATAGTAGGGTATATTATTATATAGAGCGCTACCTGTTATAGTAGGGTATATTATTATATAGAGCGCTACCTGTTATAGTAGGGTATATTATTATATAGAGCACTACCTGTTATAGTAGGGTATATTATATAGCACTACCTGTTATAGTAGGGTATATTATTATATATAGCACTACCTGTTATAGGAGGGTATATTATTATATATAGCACTACCTGTTATAGTAGGGTATATTATTATATAGAGCACTACCTGTTATAGTAGGGTATATTATATATATATATAGCACTACCTGTTATAGTAGGGTATATTATTATATATAGCACTACCTGTTATAGTAGGGTATATTATTATATATAGCACTACCTGTTATAGTAGGGTATATTATTATATATAGCACTACCTGTTATAGTAGGGTATATTATTATATATATATAGCACTACCTGTTATAGTAGGGTATATTATTATATATAGCACTACCTGTTATAGTAGGGTATATTATATATATATATAGCGCTACCTGTTATAGTAGGGTATATTATTATATATAGCACTACCTGTTATAGTAGGGTATATTATATAGAGCACTACCTGTTATAGTAGGGTATATTATTATATAGAGCACTACCTGTTATAGTAGGAATACCTGTTATAGTAGGGTATATTATAGAGCACTACCTGTTATAGTAGGGTATATTATTATATAGAGCACTACCTGTTATAGTAGGGTATATTATTATATAGAGCACTACCTGTTATAGTAGGGTATATTATATAGAGCACTACCTGTTATAGTAGGGTATATTATAGAGCACTACCTGTTATAGTAGGGTATATTATTATATATAGCACTACCTGTTATAGTAGGGTATATTATTATATATAGCACTACCTGTTATAGTAGGGTATATTATTATATATAGCACTACCTGTTATAGTAGGGTATATTATTATATATAGCACTACCTGTTATAGTAGGGTATATTATTATATATATATAGCACTACCTGTTATAGTAGGGTATATTATTATATATAGCACTACCTGTTATAGTAGGGTATATTATATAGCACTACCTGTTATAGTAGGGTATATTATATATATATATATAGCGCTACCTGTTATAGTAGGGTATATTATTATATATAGCACTACCTGTTATAGTAGGGTATATTATATAGAGCACTACCTGTTATAGTAGGGTATATTATTATATATAGCACTACCTGTTATAGTAGGGTATATTATTATATATAGCACTACCTGTTATAGTAGGGTATATTATTATATAGAGCACTACCTGTTATAGTAGGGTATATTATTATATAGAGCACTACCTGTTATAGTAGGGTATATTATTATATAGAGCACTACCTGTTATAGTAGGGTATATTATTACATATTGCACTACCTGTTATAGTAGGGTATATTATTATATATAGCGCTACCTGTTATAGTAGGGTATATTATTATATATAGCGCTACCTGTTATAGTAGGGTATATTATTATATATAGCACTACCTGTTATAGTAGGGTATATTATTATATATAGCACTACCTGTTATAGTAGGGTATATTATTATATATATATAGCACTACCTGTTATAGTAGGGTATATTATTATATATAGCACTACCTTTTATAGTAGGGTATATTATTATATATAGCACTACCTGTTATAGTAGGGTATATTATATAGCACTACCTGTTATAGTAGGGTATATTATATATATATAGCGCTACCTGTTATAGTAGGGTATATTATTATATATAGCACTACCTGTTATAGTAGGGTATATTATATAGAGCACTACCTGTTATAGTAGGGTATATTATATAGAGCACTACCTGTTATAGTAGGGTATATTATATAGAGCACTACCTGTTATAGTAGGGTATATTATTATATATAGCGCACTACCTGTTATAGTAGGGTATATTATTATATAGAGCACTACCTGTTATAGTAGGGTATATTATATAGAGCACTACCTGTTATAGTAGGGTATATTATATAGAGCACTACCTGTTATAGTAGGGTATATTATTATATAGAGCACTACCTGTTATAGTAGGGTATATTATTATATATAGCACTACCTGTTATAGTAGGGTATATTATTATATATAGCACTACCTGTTATAGTAGGGTATATTATTATATAGAGCACTACCTGTTATAGTAGGGTATATTATTATATAGAGCACTACCTGTTATAGTAGGGTATATTATTATATATAGCGCTACCTGTTATAGTAGGGTATATTATATAGCACTACCTGTTATAGTAGGGTATATTATTATATATAGCACTACCTGTTATAGTAGGGTATATTATTATATAGAGCACTACCTGTTATAGTAGGGTATATTATTATATATTGCACTACCTGTTATAGTAGGGTATATTATTATATATAGCGCTACCTGTTATAGTAGGGTATATTATATAGAGCACTACCTGTTATAGTAGGGTATATTATATAGAGCACTACCTGTTATAGTAGGGTATATTATAGAGCACCACCTGTTATAGTAGGGTATATTATTATATAGAGCACCACCTGTTATAGTAGGGTATATTATTATATAGAGCACCACCTGTTATAATAGGGTATATTATTATATAGAGCACTACCTGTTATAGTAGGGTATATTATTATATAGAGCACTACCTGTTATAGTAGGGTATATTATTATATAGAGCACTACCTGTTATAGTAGGGTATATTATTATATAGAGCACTACCTGTTATAGTAGGGTATATTATTATATAGAGCACTACCTGTTATAGTAGGGTATATTATTATATAGAGCACTACCTGTTATAGTAGGGTATATTATTATATATTGCACTACCTGTTATAGTAGGGTATATTATTATATATAGCGCTACCTGTTATAGTAGGGTATATTATTATATAGAGCACTACCTGTTATAGTAGGGTATATTATTATATAGAGCACTACCTGTTATAGTAGGGTATATTATTATATAGAGCACTACCTGTTATAGTAGGGTATATTATTATATAGAGCACTACCTGTTATAGTAGGGTATATTATTATATAGAGCACTACCTGTTATAGTAGGGTATATTATTATATATTGCACTACCTGTTATAGTAGGGTATATTATTATATATAGCGCTACCTGTTATAGTAGGGTATATTATATAGAGCACTACCTGTTATAGTAGGGTATATTATATAGAGCACTACCTGTTATAGTAGGGTATATTATAGAGCACCACCTGTTATAGTAGGGTATATATTATAGAGCACCACCTGTTATAGTAGGGTATATTATTATATAGAGCACCACCTGTTATAATAGGGTATATTATTATATAGAGCACTACCTGTTATAGTAGGGTATATTATTATATAGAGCACTACCTGTTATAGTAGGGTATATTATTATATAGAGCACTACCTGTTATAGTAGGGTATATTATTATATAGAGCACTACCTGTTATAGTAGGGTATATTATTATAGAGCACTACCTGTTATAGTAGGGTATATTATATAGAGCACTACCTGTTATAGTAGGGTATATTATATAGAGCACTACCTGTTATAGTAGGGTATATTATATAGAGCACCACCTGTTATAGTAGGGTATATTATAGAGCACCACCTGTTATAGTAGGGTATATTATTATATAGAGCACCACCTGTTATAGTAGGGTATATTATTATATAGCACTACCTGTTATAGTAGGGTATATTATTATATAGCACTACCTGTTATAGTAGGGCATATTATTATATAGAGCACTACCTGTTATAGTAGGGTATATTATTATATAGAGCACTACCTGTTATAGTAGGGTATATTATTATATAGAGCACTACCTGTTATAGTAGGGTATATTATTATATAGAGCACTACCTGTTATAGTAGGGTATATTAGTATATAGACACTACCTGTTATAGTAGGGTATATTATTATATAGAGCACTACCTGTTATAGTAGGGTATATTATTATATAGAGCACTACCTGTTTATAGTAGGGTATATTAGTATATAGAGCACTACCTGTTATAGTAGGGTATATTAGTATATAGAGCACTACCTGTTATAGTAGGGTATATAGTATATAGCACTACCTGTTATAGTAGGGTATATTATATAGCACTACCTGTTATAGTAGGGTATATTATTATATATAGCACTACCTGTTATAGTAGGGTATATTATTATATAGAGCACTACCCGTTATAGTAGGGTATATTATTATATAGAGCACTACCTGTTATAGTAGTGTATATTATTATATAGAGCACTACCTGTTATAGTAGGGTATATTATTATATAGAGCACTACCTGTTATAGTAGGGTATATTATTATATAGAGCACTACCTGTTATAGTAGGGTATATTATTATATAGAGCACTACCTGTTATAGTAGGGTATATTATTATATAGAGCACTACCTGTTATAGGAGGGTATATTATTATATAGAGCACTACCTGTTATAGGAGGGTATATTATTATATAGAGCACTACCTGTTATAGGAGGGTATATTATTATATAGAGCACTACCTGTTATAGTAGGCTATATTATTATATAGAGCATTACCTGTTATAGTAGGGTATATTATTATATAGAGCACTACCTGTTATAGTAGGGTATATTATTATATATCACACTACCTGTTATAGGAGGGTATATTATTATATATAGCACTACCTGTTATAGTAGGGTATATTATTATATATAGCACTACCTGTTATAGTAGGGTATATTATTATATAGAGCACTACCTGTTATAGTAGGGTATATTATTATATAGAGCACTACCTGTTATAGGAGGGTATATTATTATATAGAGCACTACCTGTTATAGTAGGGTATATTATATATAGAGCACTACCTGTTATAGTAGGGTGTATTATTATATAGAGCACTACCTGTTATAGTAGGGTATATTATTATATATAGCACTACCTGTTATAGTAGGGTATATTATTATATAGCACTACCTGTTATAGTAGGGTATATTATTATATAGCACTACCTGTTATAGTAGGGTATATTATTATATAGAGCACTACCTGTTATAGTAGGGTATATTATTATATAGAGCACTACCTGTTATAGTAGGGTATATTATTATATAGAGCACTACCTGTTATATTAGGGTATATTATTATATAGAGCACTACCTGTTATAGTAGGGTATATTATTATATAGAGCACTACCTGTTATAGTAGGGTATATTAGTATTTAGACACTACCTGTTATAGTAGGGTATATTATTATATAGAGCACTACCTGTTATAGTAGGGTATATTATTATATAGAGCACTACCTGTTATAGTAGGGTATATTAGTATATAGAGCACTACCTGTTATAGTAGGGTATATTAGTATATAGAGCACTACCTGTTATAGTAGGGTATATTATTATATAGAGCACTACCTGTTATAGTAGGGTATATTATATAGCACTACCTGTTATAGTAGGGTATATTATTATATATAGCACTACCCGTTATAGTAGGGTATATTATTATATAGAGCACTACCCGTTATAGTAGGGTATATTATTATATAGAGCACTACCTGTTATAGTAGGGTATATTATTATATAGAGCACTACCTGTTATAGTAGGGTATATTATTATATAGAGCACTACCTGTTATAGTAGGGTATATTATTATATAGAGCACTACCTGTTATAGTAGGGTATATTATTATATAGAGCACTACCTGTTATAGGAGGGTATATTATTATATAGAGCACTACCTGTTATAGGAGGGTATATTATTATATAGAGCACTACCTGTTATAGGAGGGTATATTATTATATAGAGCACTACCTGTTATAGGAGGGTATATTATTATATAGAGCACTACCTGTTATAGTAGGCTATATTATTATATAGAGCACTACCTGTTATAGTAGGGTATATTATTATATAGAGCACTACCTGTTATAGTAGGGTATATTATTATATATCACACTACCTGTTATAGTAGGGTATATTATTATATATAGCACTACCTGTTATAGTAGGGTATATTATTATATATAGCACTACCTGTTATAGTAGGGTATATTATATAGAGCACTACCTGTTATAGGAGGGTATATTATTATATAGAGCACTACCTGTTATAGGAGGGTATATTATTATATAGAGCACTACCTGTTATAGTAGGGTATATTATTATATATAGCACTACCTGTTATAGTAGGGTATATTATTATATATAGCACTACCTGTTATAGTAGGGTATATTATTATATAGAGCGCTACCTGTTATAGTAGGGTATATTATTATATAGAGCGCTACCTGTTATAGTAGGATATATTATATAGCACTACCTGTTATAGTAGGGTATATTATTATATATAGCACTACCTGTTATAGTAGGGTATATTATTATATAGAGCACTACCCGTTATAGTAGGGTATATTATTATATATAGCACTACCTGTTATAGTAGGGTATATTATTATATAGAGCACTACCTGTTATAGTAGGGTATATTATTATATAGAGCACTACCTGTTATAGTAGGGTATATTATTATATAGAGCACTACCTGTTATAGTAGGGTATATTATTATATATCACACTACCTGTTATAGTAGGGTATATTATTATATAGAGCACTACCTGTTATAGTAGGGTATATTATTATATAGAGCACTACCTGTTATAGTAGGGTATATTATTATATAGAGCACTACCTGTTATAGTAGGGTATATTATTATATAGAGCACTACCTGTTATAGTAGGGTATATTATTATATAGAGCACTACCTGTTATAGTAGGGTATATTATATATATAGCACTACCTGTTATAGTAGGGTATATTATTATATAGAGCACTACCTGTTATAGTAGGGTATATTATTATATATAGCACTACCTGTTATAGGATCTACTAACTCCTGTCTCCTCTCCTCTAGAGAACAGTGACGGGCAACGATCCTAATTCCTGTCTCCTCCTCTAGAGAACAGTGACGGGCAACGATCCTAACTCCTGTCTCCTGTCATCCTCTAGAGAACATAGTGTCTGAGCTGGAGAGTTTCATGGGATTGATCCAGACAGTGACGGGCTACGTGAGAATCAGACACTCTCAGACGCTGGGCTCCCTGTCCTTCCTCAAGAGCCTCCGCTACATCAATGGAGAGGAACTGATGGATGAGTATGTTTCCACACACATCGGGGGTTATTATGGATCCCCATTAGTTCCTGGGGTTTATTATGGATCCCCCATTAGTTCCTGGGGGTTATTGTGGATCCTCCATTAGTTCCTGGGGTTTATTATGGATCCCCCATTAGTTCCTGGGGGTTATTATGGATCCCCCATTAGTTCCTGGGGGTTATTATGGATCCCCCATTAGTTCCTGGGGGTTATTGTGGATCCCCCATTAGTTCCTGGGGGTTATTATGGATCCCCCATTAGTTCTTGGGGTTTATTATGGATCCCCCATTAGTTCCTGGGGGTTATTGTGGATCCCCCATTAGTTCCTGGGGGTTATTGTGGATCCCCCATTAGTTCCTGGGGGTTATTGTGGATCCCCCATTAGTTCCTGGGGAGTTATTGTGGATCCCCCATTAGTTCCTGGGGGTTATTATGGATCCCCCATTAGTTCCTGGGGGTTATTATGGATCCCCCATTAGTTCCTGGGGGTTATTGTGGATCCCCCATTAGTTCTTGGGGTTTATTATGGATCCCCCATTAGTTCCTGGGGGTTATTGTGGATCCCCATTAGAACCTGGGGTTTATTATGGATCCCCCATTAGTTCCTGGGGTTTATTATGGATCCCCATTAGTTCCTGCCAAGGCAGCAGCTTCACAGTCCCTGCTGTTCCATAAGGTGTATTTTTATCTGTTTGTTAAATCTGATTCTACTGCTGCATCAGTTACTTGATGTGGAATAGAGTTCCATGTAGTCATGGCTCTATGTAGTACTGTGCTACTCCCATAGTCTGTTCTGGACTTGGGGACTGTGAAGAGACCTCTGGTGGCATGTCTTGTGGGGTATGTATGGGGTCCAAGCTGTGTGCCAGTAGTTTAAACAGACCTCTGGTGGCATGTCTTGTGGGGTATGGATGGGTGTCTGAGCTGTGTGCCAGTAGTTTAAACAGACCTCTGGTGGCATGTCTTGTGGGGTATGGATGGGTGTCTGAGCTGTGTGCCAGTAGTTTAGACAGACAGCTCAGTGCATTCAACATGTCAATACCTCTCACAAATACAAGTAGTGATGAAATCAATCTCTCCTCCACTTTGAGCCAGGAGAGATTGACATGCATGTTATTAATGTTAACTCTCTGTACATCCAAGGGCCGGCCGTGCTGCCAAATACAATTTCCTTTTTTTTGTGGCACCTGACCACACGACTGAACAGTAGTCCAGGTAGGACAAAACTAGGGCCTGTAGGACCTGCCTTGCTGATAGTGTTGTTAAGACGGTAGAAACTAGGGCCTGTAGGACCTGCCTTGTTGATAGTGTTGTTAAGAAGGCAGAGCAGTGCTTTATTATGGACAGACTTCTCCCCATCTTAGCTACTGTTGTATCAATATGTTTTGACCAGGACAGTTTACAATCCAGGGTTACTCCCAGCAGTTTAGACACACACAGCACACAACACACAACACACAACACACAACACACAGCACACAGCACACAGCACACACACACACACAGAAGAAAATGCTACATTGACATCTGCATTGTACTTGTCTATATACAAAAGCAAGGTGCTAATGTGACTGGTAGTTCGGGTCTGTCAGCTTCAGGACCAGCTCCCCACCCCTCTACATTCTGTCAGCTTTGTAAAGGAGGACCAGCTCCCCACCCCTCTCCATTCTGTCAGCTTTGTAAAGGAGGACCAGCTCCCCTCCCCTCTACATTCTGTCAGCTTTGTAAAGGAGGACCAGGACCAGCTCCCCACCCCTCTACATTCTGTCAACTTTGTAAAGGAGGACCAGCTCCCCACCCCTCTACATTCTGTCAGCTTTGTAAAGGAGGACCAGCTCCACACCCCTCTACATTCTGTCAGCTTTGTAAAGGAGGACCAGGACCAGCTCCCCACACCTCTACATTCTGTCAGCTTTGTAAAGGAGGACTAGGACCAGCTCCCCACCCCTCTACATTCTGTCAGCTTTGTAAAGGAGGACCAGCTCCCCACCCCTCTACATTCTGTCAGCTTTGTAAAGGAGGACCAGCTCTCCACCCCTCTCCATTCTGTCAGCTTTGTAAAGGAGGACCAGGACCAGCTCCCCACCCCTCTACATTCTGTCAGCTTTGTAAAGGAGGACCAGGACCAGCTCCCCACCCCTCTACATTCTGTCAGCTTTGTAAAGGAGGACCAGGACCAGCTCCCCACCCCTCTACATTCTGTCAGCTTTGTAAAGTAGGACCAGGACCAGCTCCCCCCACCCCTCTACATTCTGTCAGCTTTGTAAAGGAGGACCAGCTCCCCACCCCTCTACATTCTGTCAGCTTTGTAAAGGAGGACCAGCTCCCCACCCCTCTACATTCTGTCAGCTTTGTAAAGGAGGACCAGCTCCCCACCCCTCTACATTCTGTCAGCTTTGTAAAGGAGGACCAGGACCAGCTCCCCACCCCTCTACATTCTGTCAGCTTTGTAAAGGAGGACCAGCTCCCCACCCCTCTACATTCTGTCAGCTTTGTAAAGGAGGACCAGCTCCCCACCCCTCTACATTCTGTCAGCTTTGTAAAGGAGGACCAGCTCCCCACCCCTCTACATTCTGTCAGCTTTGTAAAGGAGGACCAGGACCAGCTCCCCACCCCTCTACATTCTGTCAGCTTTGTAAAGGAGGACCAGCTCCCCACCCCTCTACATTCTGTCAGCTTTGTAAAGGAGGACCAGGACCAGCTCCCCACCCCTCTACATTCTGTCAGCTTTGTATAGGAGGACCAGGACCAGCTCCCCACCCCTCTATATTCTGTCAGCTTTGTAAAGGAGGACCAGGACCAGCTCCCCACCCCTCTACATTCTGTCAGCTTTGTAAAGGAGGACCAGCTCCCCACCCCTCTACATTCTGTCAGCTTTGTAAAGGAGGACCAGCTCCCCACCCCTCTACATTCTGTCAGCTTTGTAAAGGAGGACCAGCTCCCCACCCCTCTACATTCTGTCAGCTTTGTAAAGGAGGACCAGCTCCCCACCCCTCTACATTCTGTCAGCTTTGTAAAGGAGGACCAGCTCTCCACCCCTCTCCATTCTGTCAGCTTTGTAAAGGAGGACCAGGACCAGCTCCCCACCCCTCTACATTCTGTCAGCTTTGTAAAGGAGGACCAGCTCCCCATCCCTCTACATTCTGTCAGCTTTGTAAAGGAGGACCAGCTCCCACCCCTCTACATTCTGTCAGCTTTGTAAAGGAGGACCAGCTCCCCACCCCTCTACATTCTGTCAGCTTTGTAAAGGAGGACCAGCTCCCCACCCCTCTACATTCTGTCAGCTTTGTAAAGGAGGACCAGCTCTCCACCCCTCTCCATTCTGTCAGCTTTGTAAAGGAGGACCAGGACCAGCTCCCCACCCCTCTACATTCTGTCAGCTTTGTAAAGGAGGACCAGGACCAGCTCCCCACCCCTCTACATTCTGTCAGCTTTGTAAAGGAGGACCAGCTCCCCACCCCTCTACATTCTGTCAGCTTTGTAAAGGAGGACCAGCTCCCCACCCCTCTACATTCTGTCAGCTTTGTAAAGGAGGACCAGCTCTCCACCCCTCTCCATTCTGTCAGCTTTGTAAAGGAGGACCAGGACCAGCTCCCCACCCCTCTACATTCTGTCAGCTTTGTAAAGGAGGACCAGGACCAGCTCCCCACCCCTCTACATTCTGTCAGCTTTGTAAAGGAGGACCAGCTCCCCACCCCTCTACATTCTGTCAGCTTTGTAAAGGAGGACCAGCTCCCCACCCCTCTACATTCTGTCAGCTTTGTAAAGGAGGACCAGGACCAGCTCCCCACCCCTCTACATTCTGTCAGCTTTGTAAAGGAGGACCAGCTCCACACCCCTCTACATTCTGTCAGCTTTGTAAAGGAGGACCAGCTCCCCACCCCTCTACATTCTGTCAGCTTTGTAAAGGAGGACCAGCTCCCCACCCCTCTACATTCTGTCAGCTTTGTAAAGGAGGACCAGCTCCCCACCCCTCTACATTCTGTCAGCTTTGTAAAGGAGGACCAGCTCCCCTCCACATTCTGTCATCTTATCTGCTTGGTTCTTTTGCCTTTTCACCTTTCTTAATGGTTTGTTTTGAGGGATTTCCTCTTCCTCTCTCTCTTTCCGTCGCTGTGGCGTTGAGCGTTGCCGTGGTAACCAAGTAGCGTATTGAGCGGTGTTTGTAGGGGAATGCTGGGAGAGATTCCTCTGCGGTGGTTGTCCTTGACAACGAGCCCTGAACCCTGGCTCAACTCTCTCTCTAAATCTAAAGGGATAACGTTGGAGGACTCTGCCTTTCAGTCCGTATTACAGCTGTCTCTCTATATGGCTATTCTGTCACGATGTGGAGCTATCGGGTTAATGTGGACTGAAACAGTATTCCCCTTTCTCATACATAGAAAACACTGTCCCCTGCTGTTGTCTGAGAGGAGTTTCATTAACTACGTCTCAATCATGCACGTTAAAAAGATCCTGTCAGGCGTTTAATACAATGTTTAATACGACTGCATTTCACATTTAACCAGCAGCCTACCACCCTGCACCCCACTGCTGGCTTTAACCAGCAGCCTACCACCCTGCACCCCACTGCTGGCTTTAACCAGCAGCCTACCACCCTGCATCCCACTGCTGGCTTTAACCAGCAGCCTACCACCCTGCATCCCACCGCTGGCTTTAACCAGCAGCCTACCACCCTGCACCCCACTGCTGGCTTTAACCAGCAGCCTACCACCCTGCATCCCACCGCTGGCTTTAACCAGCAGTCTACCACCCTGCACCCCACTGCTGGCTTTAACCAGCAGCCTACCACCCTGCACCCCACTGCTGGCTTTAACCAGCAGCCTACCACCCTGCATCCCACCGCTGGCTTTAACCAGCAGCCTACCACCCTGCACCCCACTGCTGGCTTTAACCAGCAGCCTACCACCCTGCATCCCACCGCTGGCTTTAACCAGCAGCCTACCACCCTGCATCCCACCGCTGGCTTTAACCAGCAGCCTACCACCCTGCATCCCACCGCTGGCTTTAACCAGCAGCCTACCAACCTGCACCCCACTGCTGGCTTTAACCAGCAGCCTACCACCCTGCATCCCACCGCTGGCTTTAACCAGCAGCCTACCACCCTGCACCCCACTGCTGGCTTTAACCAGCAGCCTACCACCCTGCATCCCACCGCTGGCTTTAACCAGCAGCCTACCACCCTGCACCCCACTGCTGGCTTTAACCAGCAGCCTACCACCCTGCACCCCACTGCTGGCTTTAACCAGCAGCAGACCACCCTGCATCCCACCGCCGGCTTGCTTCTGAAGCTAAGCAGGCTTGGTCCTGGGGACAGACCAGGGCATCTACCAGGGCGGTTCTGTGGTGGTGTGGATGAGATGGATCTACCAGGGCAGTTCTGTGGTGGTGTGGAGGAGATGGATCTACCAGGGCAGTTCTGTGGTGGTGTGGATGAGATGGATCTACCAGGGCAGCAACATGTTCTGTGGTGGTGTGGATGAGATGGATCTACCAGGGCAGTTCTGTGGTGGTGTGGAGGAGATGGATCTACCAGGGCAGTTCTGTGGTGGTGTGGAGGAGATGGATCTACCAGGGCAGTTCTGTGGTGGTGTGGATGAGATGGATCTACCAGGGCAGTTCTGTGGTGGTGTGGAGGAGATGGATCTACCAGGGCAGTTCTGTGGTGGTGTGGAGGAGATGGATCTACCAGGGCAGTTCTGTGGTGGTGTGGAGGAGATGGATCTACCAGGGCAGTTCTGTGGTGGTGTGGATGAGATGGATCTACCAGGGCAGCAACATGTTCTGTGGTGGTGTGGATGAGATGGATCTACCAGGGCAGTTCTGTGGTGGTGTGGAGGAGATGGATCTACCAGGGCAGTTCTGTGGTGGTGTGGAGGAGATGGATCTACCAGGGCAGTTCTGTGGTGGTGTGGATGAGATGGATCTACCAGGGCAGTTCTGTGGTGGTGTGGATGAGATGGATCTAGCAGGGCAGTTCTGTGGTGGTGTCGAGGAGATGGATCTACCAGGGCAGTTCTGTGGTGGTGTGGAGGAGATGGATCTACCAGGGCAGTTCTGTGGTGGTGTGGAGGAGATGGATCTACCAGGGCAGTTCTGTGGTGGTGTGGATGAGATGGATCTACCAGGGCCTGGATAGTATGACCTTGCATTTTTCTGGTCCTTCATGTCTCTCGCTAATGGGCCTCGACCTCACTGAGCGAACGGAAAGTTTAAAAAAATGATATCCGAGGTCACGAGAGGGCCTTGGCCTAACTCTCTCCTCACCCGTCCTCCCCCTCTCCTCTCCCGTCCTCCCCCTCTCTTCTCCCGTCCTCCCCCGTCCTCGGCCTTGTCTCTCTCTGATTTAGAACGTTATCTGCTCAAGATCTGTACTGTCCAAGGCTCTCTGTATTCCTGCCGTTCCTGAGTCCTCACGGAACAAAAGTGGTTCAAGTTGTATTGTTCTTCTGTCCATCTCCTCTCTCGTTTTCTCTGTCTTCTTTTCCCCGTTTGGCCCTGTTAAATCTGTCCATCTCCTCTGGTACTGGTCTGGACAGGCAGGGTGCAGTAATATCATAATATAATCTGAATGTTACCACAGACTGCAGGGTTAGTGTGGTGGAGACCATCTGAATGTTACCACAGACTGCAGGGTTAGTGTGGTGGAGACCATCTGAATGTTACCACAGACTGCAGGGTTAGTGTGGTGGAGACCATCTGAATGTTACCACAGACTGCAGGGTCAGTGTGGTGGAGACCATCTGAATGTTACCACAGACTGCAGGGTTAGTGTGGTGGAGACCATCTGAATGTTACCACAGACTGCAGGGTTAGTGTGGTGGAGACCATCTGAATGACTGCAGGGTTAGTGTGGTGGAGACCATCTGAAGGCTGCAGGGTTAGTGTGGTGGAGACCATCTGAATGACTGCAGGGTCAGTGTGGTGGAGACCATCTGAATGACTGCAGGGTCAGTGTGGTGGAGACCATCTGAATGACTGCAGGGTCAGTGTGGTGGAGACCATCTGAATGACTGCAGGGTTAGTGTGGTGGAGACCATCTGAATGACTGCAGGGTCAGTGTGGTGGAGACCATCTGAATGACTGCAGGGTCAGTGTGGTGGAGACCATCTGAATGACTGCAGGGTCAGTGTGGTGGAGACCATCTGAAGGCTGCAGGGTTAGTGTGGTGGAGACCATCTGAATGACTGCAGGGTCAGTGTGGTGGAGACCATCTGAATGACTGCAGGGTCAGTGTGGTGGAGACCATCTGAATGACTGCAGGGTCAGTGTGGTGGAGACCATCTGAATGACTGCAGGGTTAGTGTGGTGGAGACCATCTGAATGGTACCACAGACTGCAGGGTTAGTGTGGTGGAGACCATCTGAATGTTACCACAGACTGCAGGGTTAGTGTGGTGGAGACCATCTGAATGACTGCAGGGTTAGTGTGGTGGAGACCATCTGAATGGCTGCAGGGTTAGTGTGGTGGAGACCATCTGAATGACTGCAGGGTTAGTGTGGTGGAGACCATCTGAATGACTGCAGGGTTAGTGTGGTGGAGACCATCTGAATGACTGCAGTACATTTTAAAGACTGAGAGGATATTTCTGTTATACTGTTGGTGACTCCCTGTTCTCTCCTCTCCCTCCCATCTCTCTCCTCTCTCTACCTCCCCATCTCTCTCCTCTCTCTCCCTCCCATCTCTCTCCTCTCTCTACCTCCCCATCTCTCTCCTCTCTCTACCTCCCCATCTCTCTCCTCTCCCCACCTCCCCATCTCTCTCCTCTCTCTACCTCCCCATCTCTCTCCTCTCTCTACCTCCCATCTCTCTCCTCTCTCTACCTCCCATCTCTCTCCTCTCTCTACCTCCCATCTCTCTCCTCTCTCTACCTCCCATCTCTCTCCTCTCTCTACCTCCCCATCTCTCTCCTCTCTCTACCTCCCCATCTCTCTCCTCTCTCTACCTCCCCATCTCTCTCCTCTCTCTACCTCCCCATCTCTCTCCTCTCTCTACCTCCCATCTCTCTCCTCTCTCTACCTCCCATCTCTCTCCTCTCTCTACCTCCCCATCTCTCTCCTCTCTCTACCTCCCCATCTCTCTCCTCTCTCTACCTCCCCATCTCTCTCCTCTCTCTACCTCCCCATCTCTCTCCTCTCTCTACCTCCCCATCTCTCTCCTCTCTCCCTTCCATCTCTCTCCTCTCTCCCTCCATCTCTCTCCTCTCTCCTTCCATCTCTCTCCTCTCTCTACCTCCATCTCTCTCCTCTCTCTACCTTCCATCTCTCTCCTCTCTCTACCTCCATCTCTCTCCTCTCTCTACCTCCCCATCTCTCTCCTCTCTCTACCTCCCCATCTCTCTCCTCTCTCTACCTCCCCATCTCTCTCCTCTCTCTACCTCCCCATCTCTCTCCTCTCTCTACCTCCCCATCTCTCTCCTCTCTCTACCTCCCCATCTCTCTCCTCTCCCCATCTCTCTCTCCCCTCTCCCCATCTCTCCTCTGTACCACCTCTTCTCCTCCCCAATCCCCTCAGCATGTATGCGTTCCATGCAGTAGGCAATCAGCACCTCCAGTCCCTGTGGGATTGGACCCAGCACAACCTGACCATCCGGGCCGGGAAACTGTTCTTCCGATCCAACCCTAAACTCTGCATGTCGGAGATCCGGAATATGTGGCGGAGGACGGGCATCACAGAGAAGTTTGAGGAGGACGACTTCAGGAACAACGGAGACCGAGCTAGCTGTACGAATCAATATTTAATATACTATACAGGTCTCTGATATTATACTCTACTATACAACGGAGACTGAGCTAGCTGTACGAATCAATATTTAATATTATACTGTACTATACAGGTCTGATATTATAATGTACTATACAGGTCTATGATACTATACTTTATATTATACTATACAGCTCTGATACTATACTTTATATTATACAGCTCTGATACTATACTGCTCTGTGATACTATACTTTATATTATACTATACAGCTCTCATACTATACTCTATATTATAATATACAGCTCTAATATACTATACTTTATACTATACAGGTCTAATCTACTATACTTTATACTATACAGCTCTAATATACTATACTTTATATTATACTATACAGCTCTAATATACTATACTTTATATTATACTATACAGCTCTAATGTACTATACTCTATATTATACTATACAGCTCTGATACTATACTGCTCTGTGATACTATACTTTATACTATACAGCGCTACGATACTATACTTAATATTATACTATACAGCTCTCATACTATACTCTATATTATACTATACAGCTCTCATACTATACTCTATATTATAATATACAGCTCTAATATACTATACTCTATATTATAATATACAGCTCTAATATACTATACTCTATATTATAATATACAGCTCTAATATACTATACTCTATATTATAATATACAGCTCTAATATACTATACTCTATATTATAATATACAGCTCTAATATTCTATACTTAATATTAAACCTTTTTAGTTACTACATGACAGTACCAGGCACCTCCTCATTCAAGGGTTTTTCTTTATTTTTGCTATTTTCTACATTAATGAAGACATCCAAACTATGAAATAACACATATGGAATCATGTAGTAACCCAAAAAAGTTTTAAACAAATCAAAATATATTTGATTTTTGAGATTCTTCAAAGTAGCCACCCTTTGCCTTGATGACAGCTTGGCACACTCTTGCCATTCTCTTAACCAGCTTCATGATGTAGTCACCTGGAATGCATTTCAATTAATAGGTGTGCCTTGAATTTCTTTCCTCCTTAATGTGTTTGAGCCAATCAGTTGTGTTGTGACAAGGTAAGGTTGGTATACAGAAGATAGACCTATTTGGTAAAAGACCAAGTCCATATTATGGCAACAACAGCTCAAATAAGCCCGGCGGTTAGGGGGGGGGCGGCGTGCGGCCCGGCGGTTAGGGGGGGGCGGCGTGCGGCCCGGCGGTTAGGGGGGGGCGGCGTGCGGCCCGGCGGTTAGAGGGGGGCGGCGTGCGGCCCGGCGGTTAGGGGGGGGCGGCATGCGGCCCGGCGGTTAGGGGGGGGCGGCATGCGGCCCGGCGGTTAGGGGGGGGGCGGCGGGCGGCCCGGCGGTTAGAGGGGGCGGCGGGAGGCCCGGTTGTATTCACCAGGTTAGCTGACTGTGATTGGTTGTGTTCTCCAGGTGAGCTGACAGTGATTGGTTGTGTTCTCCAGGTGAGCTGACTGTGATTGGTTGTGTTCTCCAGGTGAGCTGACTGTGATTGGTTGTGTTCTTCAGGTGAGAGTAAGGTCCTGCGGTTCAAGTCCAACAGTACGATGTCTAACCGGATCAAACTAACCTGGCAGCGCTACAGACCTCCAGACTATAGAGACCTCATCTCCTTCATACTGTACTACAAGGAGGCGTAAGTTACTCTGCCATCAGTCTGTCTCTCCTTCCTCTCTATAACCCATCAGTCTGTCTCTCTATCCTCTCTATAACCCATCAGTCTGTCTCTCCTTCCTCTCTATAACCCATCAGTCTGTCTCTCCTTCCTCTCTATAACCCATCAGTCTGTCTCTCCTCCAGGGCGTACCAGAACACCACAGAGTTTGACGGCCTGGACGGTTGTGGTTCTAACAGTTGGAACATGGTGGATGTGGACCTTCCCCAGGAGAAGAGTTCTGACCCGGGGGTTCTGCTGTCCCCTCTCAAGCCCTGGACCCAGTACGCCATCTACGTCAAGGCCATCACTCTGGTGGTAGAGGACAGACACATCCTGGGAGCCAAGAGTGAAGTGGTTTACATTAGAACCAGCCCCTCAGGTAAAGGACAGGGGTGGAGGGGTTAGGGTGGAGGGTTTAGGGTGTAGGGGTGTAGGGGTGTAGGGTGGAGGGGTTTAGGGTGGAGGGGTTTAGAGTGGAGGGGTTAGGGTTAGGATGGAGGGGTTAGGGTGGAGTGGTCGGGGTTAGGGTGGAGTGGTCGGGGTTAGGGTGGAGGGGTTAGGGTGTAGGGGTTAGGGTGTAGGGGTTAGGGTGTGGGGGGGTAGGAGTTTAGGGTGGAGGGGTGGAGGGGTTAGGGTGGAGGGTGTTGGGGTGTGGGGGGGTAGGAGTTTAGGGTGTAGGGGTTAGGGTGGAGGGGTTAGGGTGGAGGGGTTAGGGTGGAGTGGTCGAGGTTAGGGTGGAGTGGTCGGGGTTAGGGTGGAGTGGTCGGGGTTAGGGTGGAGTGGTCGGGGTTAGGTTGTAGGGGTTAGGGTGTAGGGGTTAGGGTGTAGGGAGCCAAGAGAAGTAGTTTACTGTAGGGTTATTGATTAAAAACAGACTACTGTATAATATGGGGGTTGGGGAGCAGAGCTCTAGGAAGTACTTCCCTAGACAGGACGCTAGTCTGTCACATGGCCCAGTTGCCATCTTTAAATCTTTCAGTTTCCTGTAGAGCCGTCCATGTCCCTGGATGTGATGTAATATCTGTTTCCTGTAGAGCCGTCCATGTCCCTGGATGTGATGTAATATCTGTTTCCTGTAGAGCCGTCCATGTCCCTGGATGTGATGTAATATCTGTTTCCTGTAGAGCCGTCCATGTCCCTGGATGTGATGTAATATCTGTTTCCTGTAGAGCCGTCCATGTCCCTGGATGTGATGTAATATCTGTTTCCTGTAGAGCCGTCCATGTCCCTGGATGTGATGTAATATCTGTTTCCTGTAGAGCCGTCCATGTCCCTGGATGTGATGCAATATCTGTTTCCTGTAGAGCCGTCCATGTCCCTGGATGTGTTGCAATATCTGTTTCCTGTAGAGCCGTCCATGTCCCTGGATGTGTTGCAATATCTGTTTCCTGTAGAGCCGTCCATGTCCCTGGATGTGTTGCAATATCTGTTTCCTGTAGAGCCGTCCATGTCCCTGGATGTGTTGCAATATCTGTTTCCTGTAGAGCCGTCCATGTCCCTGGATGTGTTGCAATATCTGTTTCCCTGTAGAGCCGTCCATGTCCCTGGATGTGATGTAATATCTGTTTCCTGTAGAGCCGTCCATGTCCCTGGAAGTGATGTAAGATCTGTTTCCTGTAGAGCCGTCCATGTCCCTGGATGTGTTGTAATATCTGTTTCCTGTAGAGCCGTCCATGTCCCTGGATGTGATGTAATATATATATGTTTCCTGTAGAGCCGTCCATGTCCCTGGATGTGATGTAATATCTGTTTCCTGTAGAGCCGTCCATGCCCCTGGATGTGATGTAATATCTGTTTCCTGTAGAGCCGTCCATGCCCCTGGATGTGATGTAATATCTGTTTCCTGTAGAGCCGTCCATGTCCCTGGATGTGATGCAATATCTGTTTCCTGTAGAGCCGTCCATGTCCCTGGATGTGATGCAATATCTGTTTCCTGTAGAGCCGTCCATGTCCCTGGATGTGTTGCAATATCTGTTTCCTGTAGAGGCGTCCATGTCCCTGGATGTGTTGCAATATCTGTTTCCCTGTAGAGCCGTCCATGTCCCTGGATGTGATGTAATATCTGTTTCCTGTAGAGCCGTCCATGTCCCTGGAAGTGATGTAATATCTGTTTCCTGTAGAGCCGTCCATGTCCCTGGATGTGTTGTAATATCTGTTTCCTGTAGAGCCGTCCATGTCCCTGGATGTGATGTAATATCTGTTTCCTGTAGAGCCGTCCATGCCCCTGGATGTGATGTAATATCTGTTTCCTGTAGAGCCGTCCATGCCCCTGGATGTGATGTAATATCTGTTTCCTGTAGAGCCGTCCATGCCCCTGGATGTGATGTAATATCTGTTTCCTGTAGAGCCGTCCATGTCCCTGGATGTGATGTAATATCTGTTTCCTGTAGAGCCGTCCATGCCCCTGGATGTGAGAACCTACTCTAACTCCCAGACCAGCCTGGTGGTCCGCTGGTCTCCTCCTGCCTTCCCCAACGGGAACCAGACCTACTACCTGGTCCGCTGGCAGCAACAGGCTGAAGACCGAGAGCTGTACCAGCACAACTACTGTTCTAAAGGTTAGTACCCTGACCCCTCGACCCCTCCACCCTGACCCCTCCGCCCTGACCCCTCCGCCTTGACCCCTCCGCCCTGACCCCTCCGCCTTGACCCCTCCGCCCTGACCCCTCCGCCCTGACCCCTCCGCCCTGACCCCTCCACCCTGACCCCTCCACCCCTCCACCCTGACCCCTCCGCCCTGACCCATCCGCCCTGACCCCTCCGCCCTGACCCCTCCGCCCTGACCCCTCCGCCCTGACCCCTCCGCCCTGACCCCTCCGCCCTGACCCCTCCGCCCTGACCCCTCCGCCCTGACCCCTCCGCCCTGACCCATCCGCCCTGACCCCTCCGCCCTGACCCCTCCGCCCTGACCCCTCCGCCCTGACCCCTCCGCCCTGACCCCTCCGCCCTGACCCCTCCGCCCTGACCCCTCCGCCCTGACCCCTCCGCCCTGACCCCTCCGCCCTGACCCCTCCGCCCTGACCCCTCCGCCCTGACCCCTCCACCCTAACCCCTCCTCTCTCCTCAGAGCTGAAGGTCCCGGTCCGTATAGCTGCTACAGGGTGGACTGACATGGAGGAGGACCTGAAGCCTCCTAAACCAGAGGTTGATGTGGGGGACAAGGGTCCGTGCTGTCCCTGTCCTAAATCTGTCGGGGACCTGGAGGCGGAGGCAGCCGACGCTTCGTACAGGAAGGTCTTCGAGAACTTCTTACACAACTCAATCTTTACCCCCAGGTAAGCAGATCACGCACGCACGCACGCACGCACGCACACACACACACACCCCTACCTAGGGATGATCCAGCAGAACACAACCAGAACCTTCTGAAATAGAAAACCAATATGAGCAGCAGTCTTGTTGGACATTTATACTGAACCAAAATATAAACGCGACATGTAAAGTGTTGGTCCCATGTTTTATGAGCTGAAATAAAAGATCCCAGAAATGTTCCATACGCACAAAAAGCTGATTTCTCTCAAATGTTGTGCACTCATTAGTTTACATCCCTGTTAGTGAGCATTTCTCCTTTGCCAAGATATGCCACACCTGGCAGGTGGATGGATTATCAAGAAGCTGATTAAACAGCAATATCATTACCCAGTACGGCTGAACGGCGGGTACCCAGTACGGCTGAACGGCGGGTACCCAGTACGGCTGAACGGCGGGTACCCAGTACGGCTGAACGGCGGGAACCCGGTTACTGAGATTTAACGGGATTATTCCCCCAGCATAAATAACTCAGAGAAACCGGTTAATTATAATACATTATTTAAATGAACAGCATGGCTTGAAAATTAACTGTTAAATTATATGTGATGTCTAAATCTGGTTTACGGCCTCTGATGATGAATCAATGCTCAGGGCCGGGGGACGGACTGGGTGGGGTACGGACTGGATCTGGTGGTGTCTGACTGGATCTGGTGGTGTCTGGCTGGATCTGGTGGTGTCTGGCTGGATCTGGTGGTGTCTGACTGGATCTGGTGTTGATCTGGTGGTGTCTGGCTGGATCTGGTGGTGTCTGGCTGGATCTGGTGGTGTCTGGCTGGATCTGGTGTTGATCTGGTGTTGATCTGGTGGTGTCTGGCTGGATCTGGTGTTGTCTGGCTGGATCTGGTGTTGTCTGGCTGGATCTGGTGGTGTCTGACTGGATCTGGTGGTGTCTGGCTGGATCTGGTGTTGATCTGGTGGTGTCTGGCTTGATCTGGTGGTGTCTGGCTGGATCTGGTGGTGTCTGGCTGGATCTGGTGGTGTCTGGCTGGATCTGGTGTTGATCTGGTGGTGTCTGGCTGGATCTGGTGGTGTCTGGCTGGATCTGGTGTTGATCTGGTGGTGTCTGGCTGGAAATGTAGAGGAGTCCGTCTGGAATAGTCATGGACCACATTCAGAGGAGATCCCCCTGAAGCAACAGGACTGACTGGATCAATGTAATAGAGGGAGATTCTAACTGAACAATCGTCTCTACTGCTGAAAATCAAGGCCGTGTTGACCATTGAAAGGATTCCACCACAGGGTATTTGTTGACTAGTGTATTATAGTGTTTGAACGACTGTGATTGTCACTCCCACATCCCTCTGCTCTCTCTCCCTCTCCTCCAGACCTCCAGACCGGCGCCGTCGAGATCTATTTGGCGTGGCTAACCGTACCGTCCACCGCGGTGTGACCACCTACCCTAACGCCACGTCGCCTGACCTTTGGGCTAACGCTACAGAGGCCGAGTTAGCGGACAGGGAGTATGACTTCCTAGAGTCGGCCGTCAGCGAGCGGGAGCTCCAGATATCTGGTCTGCAGCCGTTCACGGTTTACCGGATCGACATCCACGCCTGTAACCAACAGGTGAAACGCTGTAGCGCGGCAGAGTTCATCTTCTCCAGGACCAAACCTGCAGGTTAGAACTAAACATTCCCCATAGTGAGTTAAGTTACTCAGCACTGCAGAGTTCATCTTCTCCAGGACCAAACCTGCAGGTTAGAACTAAACATTCCCCATAGTGAGTTAAGTTACTCAGCACTGCAGAGTTCGTCTTGATGCCTGACACTTTTCTTGTTTGCTTGAGGTGAATTCATGTGCGTTATCATGTCATATATTGTCATCACTACTACCGTAATTTCCGGACTATTGAGTGCACCTGAATATAAGCCGCACCCACTGAATTAAAAAAAATATATATTATTTTGAACATAAATAAGCCGCACATGTCTATAAGCCGCAGGTGCCTACCGGTACATTGAAACAAATGAACTTTACACAGGCTTTAACGAAACACGGCTTGTAACAAAAATAAACAGGCTTTAACGAAACACGGCTTGTAACAAAAATAAATAGGCTTTAACGAAACACGGCTTGTAACAAAAATAAATAGGCTTTAACGAAACACGGCTTGTAACAAAAAATAAAAAATTAGCAGTAAACAGTAGCCTACCAAGAAAGTCATTGGTCACCATCTTCCTCCTCCTGTGCACTGAAAACACTGAAGTCATCTCCTTTCAAAAAAAAATTGAAAGTGGGGAAAAATCCATATATTAGCCACGCCATTGTTTAAGCTGCGAGGTTCAAAGCGTGGGAAAAAAGTAGCGGCTTATAGTCCGGAAATTACGGTAGTCTGTATTTTATGACTAACACTGATTAAACATAAGTTCGTTGGAACTGAGGGGTGTCCCACGAAGCAGGTTTGAGGAGTTAGCGAGGTAACTCCGATCAACTCAGAGTTCAACTCGGGATAACTGGTCATACAAAAGTGGCTCAACTTTTAGCCAGGTACATTTCTATGGCAACCAAGCATTCAGAACTAACCTGCAGGCTAACTCAGGGCTAACTCCACTATCCTGCATTCAGAACTAACCTGGTCCAAGGCAGGCTAACTCCACTATCCTGCATTCAGAACTAACCTGGTCCAGGGCAGGCGAACTCAGGGCTAACTCAGGTTAGCAGTTACCCCGGCAGGCCCCGATGGCAATAGATTAATGGAACCAGTAGCTTACCTTGACTTGGAAGAGTTCCACTATTGGAAACCATAGCCGGCTAGCTGGCTAGCCTACAGAGTGCTGTTGCGGCTACTGTAGACCTTCATTTATTTGGTGACTTGAATATATTTAGTATAGTTTTATCTAAAAAGGACAACTTTTTAATTTGTTTCAGTATTTTTATTTTCTGAAATTCACAGAGGAGGATGGTGTCCGTGTCCTCCTCTGAAGAGCCTCCACTGTTGTATCGGTCATTGAGTCTCTGTTGTGTAGTGCACATGGGCCGAGGAAGTTACACTTGTATGTAATTCACTACTAAATGTTTGCCATCAGATATCTTCTAATGTCTTTCTGCCAGAAGTCAAAGAGCTCTGGATGAGTTCAGTACAGCTGCCCTTTTTAACCTGTGCTTCCTGCTAGGGTTTTATTCCTCCTCTGCGCTTCCTGCTAGGGTTTTATTCCTCCTCTGTGCTTCCTGCTAGGGTTTTATTCCTCCTCTGCACTTCCTGCTAGGGTTTTATTCCTCCTCTGTGCTTCCTGCTAGGGTTTTATTCCTCCTCTGCGCTTCCTGCTAGGGTTTTATTCCTCCTCTGCGCTTCCTGCTAGGGTTTTATTCCTCCTCTGCGCTTCCTGCTAGGGTTTTATTCCTCCTCTGTGCTTCCTGCTAGGGTTTTATTCCTCCTCTGTGCTTCCTGCTAGGGTTTTATTCCTCCTCTGTGCTTCCTGCTAGGGTTTTATTCCTCCTCTGTGCTTCCTGCTAGGGTTTTATTCCTCCTCTGCGCTTCCTGCTAGGGTTTTATTCCTCCTCTGTGCTTCCTGCTAGAGTTTTATTCCTCCTCTGCGCTTCCTGCTAGGGTTTTATTCCTCCTCTGTGCTTCCTGCTAGGGTTTTATTCCTCCTCTGTGCTTCCTGCTAGGGTTTTATTCCTCCTCTGTGCTTCCTGCTAGAGTTGTATACCTCCTCAGTGCTTCCTGCTAGGGTTTTATTCCTCCTCTGCGCTTCCTGCTAGGGTTTTATTCCTCCTCTGCGCTTCCTGCTAGGGTTTTATTCCTCCTCTGCGCTTCCTGCTAGGGTTTTATTCCTCCTCTGTGCTTCCTGCTAGGGTTTTATTCCTCCTCTGTGCTTCCTGCTAGGGTTTTATTCCTCCTCTGTGCTTCCTGCTAGGGTTTTATTCCTCCTCTGTGCTTCCTGCTAGGGTTTTATTCCTCCTCTGTGCTTCCTGCTAGGGTTTTATTCCTCCTCTGTGCTTCCTGCTAGGGTTTTATTCCTCCTCCTGTGCTTCCTGCTAGGGTTTTATTCCTCCTCTGTGCTTCCTGCTAGGGTTTTATTTCTTCCCTGTTTTCCATGCTGCTGTTCCTCCTCTGTTCTTCCCCCCTCTGCTCTGTGTACACATGCTGCTGTTCCGCCTCTGTTCTTCCCCCCTCTGCTCTGTGTACACATGCTGCTGTTCCTCCTCTGTTCTTCCCCCCTCTGCTCTGTGTACACATGCTGCTGTTCCTCCTCTGTTCTTCCCCCCTCTGCTCTGTGTACACATGCTGCTGTTCCTCCTCTGTTCTTCCCCCCTCTGCTCTGTGTAAATGTCCACATTTGAAACTTAGCGCCCAGTGGAACTTCAGTATGACTTTAATACAGTCATTTTATGGACAGGAGCGGGGAAAGAGCTTGGTGATCGTGCAAGACTGCATTAAGGAGATGTAGTAACAGCTATATCAGCCTATTTCCCACTGTAGCTCGCTGAATTTGCAACGTTACTTTTCACCCATTTTTCTTTGGTTTTCGGTAAAAGTGAAAATGTGGCACTGACTCGCCCACACAAACGGATCGGTGTTTTCAGCATTGTCTCAATGAGGAGTTGGGCGTTGGACTGGGGTTCGCCGGTAGGGGGACGAGCAATATCCACCGCCGTAGTACGGATGAAGCCTGAGAGGGAATGTGAAGCTAACTGAAGCTGGCAAACTGAAGCTGGCAAACTGAAGCTGGCTAACTGAAGCTGGCTAACTTTATTAAAGCCTGAATAGATTTAGCTTGCTTCATAGTAAAACCCCTCTGGTGTTGTCCATATGTAACATTACATTTACATTACATTTAAGTCATTTAGCAGACGCTCTTATCCAGAGCGACTTACAAATTGGTGCATTCACCTATAATATCCAGTAGAACAAACACTTTACAATAGTGCATCTAAATCCTTTAAAGGGGGGGGGGGTTAGAAGGATTACTTTATCCTATCCCAGGTATTCCTTAAAGAGGTGGGGTTTCAGGTGTCTCCGGAAGGTGGTGATTGACTCCGCTGTCCTGGCATCGTGAGGGAGATTGTTCCACCATTGGGGTGCCAGAGCGGCAAACAGTTTTGACTGGGCTGAGCGGGAACTGTGCTTCCTCAGAGGTAGGGAGGCGAGCAGGCCAGAGGTGGATGAACGCAGTGCCCTTGTTTGGGTGTAGGGCCTGATCAGAGCCTGAAGGTACGGAGGTGCCGTTCCCCTCACAGCTCCGTAGGCAAGCACCATGGTCTTGTAGCGGATGCGAGCTTCAACTGGAAGCCAGTGGAGAGAGCGGAGGAGCGGGGTGACGTGAGAGAACTTGGGAAGGTTGAACACCAGACGGGCTGCGGCGTTCTGGATGAGTTGTAGGGGTTTGATGGCACAGGCAGGGAGCCCAGCCAACAGCGAGTTGCAGTAATCCAGACGGGAGATGACAAGTGCCTGGATTAGGACCTGCGCCGCTTCCTGTGTGAGGCAGGGTCGTACTCTGCGAATGTTGTAGAGCATGAACCTACAGGATCGGGTCACCGCCTTGATGTTAGTGGAGAACGACAGGGTGTTGTCCAGGATCACGCCAAGGTTCTTAGCACTCTGGGAGGAGGACACAAGGGAGTTGTCAACCGTGATGGCGAGATCATGGAACGGGCAGTCCTTCCCCGGGAGGAAGAGCAGCTCCGTCTTGCCGAGGTTCAGCTTGAGGTGGTGATCCGTCATCCACACTGATATGTCTGCCAGACATGCAGAGATGCGATTCGCCACCTGGTTGTCAGAAGGGGGAAAGGAGAAGATTAATTGTGTGTCGTCTGCATAGCAATGATAGGAGAGACCGTGTGAGGATATGACAGAGCCAAGTGACTTGGTGTATAGCGAGAATAGGAGAGGGCCTAGAACAGAGCCCTGGGGGACACCAGTGGTGAGAGCACGTGGTGCGGAGACAGCTTCTCGCCACGCCACCTGGTAGGAGCGACCTGTCAGGTAGGACGCAATCCAAGCGTGGGCCGCGCCGGAGATGCCCAGCTCGGAGAGGGTGGAGAGGAGGATCTGATGGTTCACAGTATCAAAGGCAGCAGATAGGTCTAGAAGGATGAGAGCAGAGGAGAGAGAGTTAGCTTTAGCAGTGCGGAGAGCCTCCGTGACACAGAGAAGAGCAGTCTCAGTTGAATGCCCAGTCTTGAAACCTGACTGATTAGGATCAAGAAGGTCGTTCTGAGAGAGATAGCAGGAGAGCTGGCCAAGGACGGCACGTTCAAGAGTTTTGGAGAGAAAAGAAAGAAGGGATACTGGTCTGTAGTTGTTGACATCGGAGGGATCGAGTGTAGGTTTTTTCAGAAGGGGTGCAACTCTCGCTCTCTTGAAGACGGAAGGGACGTAGCCAGCGGTCAAGGATGAGTTGATGAGCGAGGTGAGGTAGGGGAGAAGGTCTCCGGAAATGGTCTGGAGAAGAGAGGAGGGGATAGGGTCAAGTGGGCAGGTTGTTGGGCAGCCGGCCGTCACAAGACGCGAGATTTCATCTGGAGAGAGAGGGGAGAAAGAGGTCAAAGCACAGGGTAGGGCAGTGTGAGCAGGACCAGCGGTGTCGCTTGACTTAGCAAACGAGGATCGGATGTCGTCAACCTTCTTTTCAAAATGGTTGACGAAGTCATCCGCAGTGAGGGAGGAGGGGGGGGAGGGGGAGGAGGATTCAGGAGGGAGGAGAAGGTAGCAAAAAGCTTCCTAGGGTTAGAGGCAGATGCTTGGAATTTAGAGTGGTAGAAAGTGGCTTTAGCAGCAGAGACAGAAGAGGAAAATGTAGAGAGGAGGGAGTGAAAGGATGCGAGGTCCGCAGGGAGGCGAGTTTTCCTCCATTTCCGCTCGGCTGCCCGGAGCCCTGTTCTGTGAGCTCGCAGTGAGTCGTCGAGCCACGGAGCAGGAGGGGAGGACCGAGCCGGCCTGGAGGATAGGGGACAGAGAAAATCAAAGGATGCAGAGAGGGAGGAGAGGAGGGTTGAGGAGGCAAAATCAGGAGATAGGTTGGAGAAGGTTTGAGCAGAGGGAAGAGATGATGGGATGGAAGAGGAGAGAGTAGCAGGAGAGAGAGAGCGAAGGTTGGGACGGCGCAATACCATCCGAGTAGGGGCAGAGTGAGAAGTTTTTGATGAGAGCGAGAGGGAAAAGGATACAAGGTAGTGGTCGGAGACTTGGAGAGGAGTTGCAATGAGATTAGTGGAAGAACAGCATCTAGTAAAGATGAGGTCAAGCGTATTGCCTGCCTTGTGAGTAGGGGGGGAAGGTGAGAGGGTGAGGTCAAAAGAGGAGAGGAGTGGAAAGAAGGAGGCAGAGAGGAATGAGTCGAAGGTAGACGTGGGGAGGTTAAAGTCACCCAGAACTGTGAGAGGTGAGCCATCCTCAGGGAAGGAACTTATCAAGGCGTCAAGCTCATTGATGAACTCTCCAAGGGAACCTGGAGGGCGATAAATGATGAGGATGTTAAGCTTGAAAGGGCTGGTAACTGTGACAGCATGGAATTCAAATGAGGAGATAGACAGATGGGTCAGGGGAGAAAGAGAGAATGTCCACTTGGGAGAGATGAGGATTCCAGTGCCACCACCCCGCTGGCTCGATGCTCTAGGGGTATGCGAGAACACGTGGCCAGACGAGGAGAGAGCAGTAGGAGTAGCAGTGTTATCTGTGGTGATCCATGTTTCCGTCAGCGCCAGGAAGTCTAGGGACTGGAGGGTAGCATAGGCTGAGATGAACTCAGCCTTGTTGGCCGCAGACCGGCAGTTCCAGAGGCTGCCGGAGACCTGGAACTCCACGTGGGTCGTGCGCGCTGGGACCACCAGGTTAGAGTGGCAGCGGCCACGCGGTGTGAAGCGTTTGTATGGCCTGTGCAGAGTGGAGAGAACCGGGATCGACAGACACATAGTTGACAAGCTACAGAAGAGGCTACGCTAATGCAAAGGAGATTGGAATGACAAGTGGACTACACGTCTCGAATGTTCAGAAAGTTAAGCTTACGTTGCAGAAAATCTATTGACTAAAATGACGAAAATGATACAGTACTGCTGGCTGGTGGAGTAGGCTAGCTAGCAGTGGCTGCGTTGCTGACTTTGTTTGACCGTGTAGCTGGCTAGGTGTAGCTGGCTAGGTGACCTCGATAGTTTCAGTACTACACCTTGTCATGATACAAAAGCAACTTTGTGGCTAGCTAGCATAACACTAATCAAGACGTTCCTTTGTAATGTATTTTAGTTTCTACAGTGTTACTAGTTGGCTGGGTTAGGAAAAATGGCGTCGCGGGGGACGGCAATAGCTGGCTAGCTAACCTCGGTAATTACTAAACTACACAATTATCAAGCTATGACAGAGACAACTATGTAGCTAGCTAGCCAACACTGCACTAGTCAAATCGTTCCGTTGTAAAGTATTGGTATCTACAGCGCTGCTAGTCGGTAACGGTTGGCTAGCTGTTGGCTAGCTAGCTAGCAGTGGATTAATGATGACTAGGTGTGTTGACTACGTCTGGTGATGACTAGGTGTGTTGACTACGTCTGGCGTCGCGGCTGGCTACTTACTAATAATTACTCTAAACTACACAATTATCTTAGATGCAAAGACAACTAAGTAGCTGGCTCACTAACACTACACTAGTCAAGTCGTTCCGTTGTAATGTAATAGATAGTGCAGCTAGTCGGTGGAAGTTGGCTGGTTGGCTAGCTAGCAGTGTTGACTAGCTAGCTAGCAGTGATGACTACGTTAGGAGGACGAAGATAGCTATCTTCGATAATTACTCTAAGCTACACGATTATCTTAGATACAAAGACGGCTATGTAGCTAGCTAAGAAAAGAAAAGAATTGCTCGGATCAAACAAATCAAACCGTTGTAATGTAGTGAAGTGTAATATTACCTGTGGAGTGAAGCGTAGTGCGACTGCTCGCTCCAAACCGGAAGTGATTACACATGCTGTGTAATGTCTTGTACCTACAGAGAAGGCAGATGACATCCCAGGCCCAGTGATCTGGACCGGAGAGGATGATTCTGTGTTCCTCCGCTGGCCTGAACCCTCGTCCCCCAACGCACTCATCCTCATGTATGAGATCAAGTTCAGACTGGGCACTGAGGTAAGAGAGACACCTCTCCACTGTTCCCTTCTCCATGGTGGTGAGGATGATAGCTGATAAGTTGACATATTGTATGGAGGGTTTAACCCAGTAATGTTGGTGTGATGCCGGACGGCTGCTCAGAGCTAGCTAACTACCTGCAGTAGTCTAACCCAGTGATGTTGGTGTGATGCAGGACGGCTGCTCAGAGCTAGCTAACTACCTGCAGTAGTCTAACCCAGTAATGTTGGTGTGATGCAGGACGGCTGCTCAGAGCTAGCTAACTACCTGCAGTAGTCTAACCCAGTAATGTTGGTGTGATGCAGGACGGCTGCTCAGAGCTAGCTAACTACCTGCAGTAGTCTAACCCAGTAATGTTGGTGTGATGCCGGACGGCTGCTCAGAGCTAGCTAACTACCTGCAGTAGTTTAACCCAGTAATGTTGGTGTGATGCCGGACGGCTGCTCAGAGCTAGCTAACTACCTCCAGTAGTCTAACCCAGTAATGTTGGTGTGATGCAGGACGGCTGCTCAGAGCTAGCTAACTACCTGCAGCCGTGTTGTAGAAGCAGTAGGCTAACAGCGTGTTTTCTCTGTCTGTCCAGTCAGAGAAGCACGAGTGTGTCTCTCGCCAGCTGTACAGAGAGCAGCGCGGCGCCAGGCTCAGTAACCTCGGACCTGGTAACTACTCTGCCCGGGTCAGAGCCACGTCCCTGGCTGGCAACGGATCCTGGACTGAACCCGTCTCCTTCTATGTGGTACAGGCCCAAAGTAAGATATTATCATCCACTATTCAGCACTGCATCACGCTGTCTCTCATGGGGGAATTCACTGCCATACAACTGGAATACCTTATCACATGTTAACACCAAATCAAATCAAATTTATTTATATAGCCCTTCGTACATCAGCTGAAATCTCAAAGTGCTGTACAGAAACCCAGCCTAAAACCCCAAACAGCAACAGTCTGTATGGAATACCTTATCACATGTTAACACCAGTCTGTATGGAATACCTTATCACATGTTAACACCAGTCTGTATGGAATACCTTATCACATGTTAACACCAGTCTGTATGGAATACCTTATCACATGTTAACACCAGTCTGTATGGAATACCTTATCACATGTTAACACCAGTCTGTATGGAATACCTTATCACATGTTAACACCAGTCTGTATGGAATACCTTATCACATGTTAATACCAGTGTGTATGGAATACCTTATCACATGTTAATACCAGTCTGTATGGAATACCTTATCACATGTTAATACCAGTGTGTATGGAATACCTTATCACATGTTAATACCAGTGTGTATGGAGTACCTTATCACATGTTAAAACCAGTGTGTATGGAATACCTTATCACATGTTAATACCAGTCTGTATGGAATACCTTATCACATGTTAATACCAGTGTGTATGGAATACCTTATCACATGTTAATACCAGTGTGTATGGAATACCTTATCACATGTTAACACCAGTCTGTATGGAATACCTTATCACATGTTAATACCAGTGTGTATGGAATACCTTATCACATGTTAGTTAATACCAGTGTGTATGGAATACCTTATCACATGTTAATACCAGTGTGTATAGAATACCTTATCACATGTTAGTTAATACCAGTGTGTATGGAATACCTTATCACATGGTATTACCAGTCTGTATGGAATACCTTATCACATGTTAATACCAGTGTGTATGGAATACCTTATCACGTTAGTTAATACCAGTGTGTATGGAATACCTTATCACATGTTAACACCAGTCTGAATGGAATACCTTATCACATGTTAACACCAGTCTGAATGGAATACCTTATCACATGGTAACACCAGTCTATATGGAATACCTTATCACGTTAGTTAA
Organism: Salmo trutta; assembly: GCF_901001165.1. NCBI lineage: Eukaryota > Metazoa > Chordata > Actinopteri > Salmoniformes > Salmonidae > Salmo > Salmo trutta. The sequence goes on from NW_021822565.1 coordinate 534,695, forward strand.
TACCAGTCTGTATGCAATACCTTATCACATGTTAATACCAGTCTGTATGGAATACCTTATCACATGGTAACACCAGTCTGTATGGAATACCTTATCACATGTTAGTACCAGGCTGTATGGAATACCTTATCACATGTTAATACCAGTGTGTATGGAATACCTTATCACATGTTAGTTAATACCAGTGTGTATAGAATACCTTAACACATGTTAACACCAGTCTGTATGGAATACCTTATCACATGTTAATACCAGTGTGTATGGAATACCTTATCACATGTTAATACCAGTGTGTATGGAATACCTTATCACATGTTAAAACCAGTGTGTATGGAATACCTTATCACATGTTAATACCAGTCTGTATGGAATACCTTATCACATGTTAACACCAGTCTGTATGGAATACCTTATCACATGTTAACACCAGTCTGTATGGAATACCTTATCACATGTTAATACCAGTGTGTATGGAATACCTTATCACATGTTAAAACCAGTGTGTATGGAATACCTTATCACATGTTAATACCAGTCTGTATGGAATACCTTATCACATGTTAATACCAGTGTGTATGGAATACCTTATCACATGTTAATACCAGTGTGTATGGAATACCTTCTCACATGTTAACACCAGTCTGTATGGAATACCTTATCACATGTTAATACCAGTGTGTATGGAATACCTTATCACATGTTAGTTAATACCAGTGTGTATGGAATACCTTATCACATGTTAGTTAATACCAGTCTATATGGAATACCTTATCACATGTTAACACCAGTTTGTATGGAATACCTTATCACATGTTAATACCAGTCTGTATGGAATACCTTATCACATGTTGATACCAGTCTGTATGGAATACCTTATCACATGTTAATACCAGTGTGTATGGAATACCTTATCACATGTTAATACCAGTGTGTATGGAATACCTTATCACATGTTAATACCAGTGTGTATGGAATACCTTATCACATGTTAACACCAGTCTGTATGGAATACCTTATCACATGTTAATACCAGTCTGTATGGAATACCTTATCACATGTTAACACCAGTGTGTATGGAATACCTTATCACATGTTAGTTAATACCAGTGTTTATGGAATACCTTATCACATGTTAATACCAGTGTGTATAGAATACCTTATCACATGTTAGTTAATACCAGTGTGTATGGAATACCTTATCACATGGTATTACCAGTCTGTATGGAATACCTTATCACATGTTAGTTAATACCAGTCTATATGGAATACCTTATCACATGGTATTACCAGTCTGTATGGAATACCTTATCACATGTTAGTTAATACCAGTGTGTATAGAATACCTTATCACGTTAGTTAATACCAGTGTGTATGGAATACCTTATCACATGTTAACACCAGTCTGAATGGAATACCTTATCACATGTTAACACCAGTCTGAATGGAATACCTTATCACATGTTAACACCAGTCTGAATGGAATACCTTATCACATGGTAACACCAGTCTGTATGGAATACCTTATCACGTTAGTTAATACCAGTCTGTATGCAATACCTTATCACATGTTAATACCAGTCTGTATGGAATACCTTATCACATGGTAACACCAGTCTGTATGGAATACCTTATCACATGGTAACACCAGTCTGTATGGAATACCTTATCACATGTTAGTACCAGGCTGTATGGAATACCTTATCACATGTTAATACCAGTGTGTATGGAATACCTTTAAAACCTGTTGAGGCCAGGGGGCAGTATTGAGAATTTTGGAAAAAAATATGTGCGCATTTTTAACTGCCTCCTACACCAACTCAGAAGCTAGAATATGCATATTATTGTTTAGGTTTGGATAGAAAACACTCTGAATTTTCTAAAACAGTTTGAATGGTGTCTGTAAGTATAACAAAACTCATATTGCAGGCAAAAACCTGTGAAAAATAGATTAAAAAAAAATGAGAATTTTGTGACTGTACTATTTAGTGTCATTGTTTTAAAGATACCACAGTGAGAAAGGATTCAGTTCGCAACTCCTACTGCTTCCACTAGATGTCAACGATCTTTAGAAAGTTGTTGGAAGCATCTGTCATGAATACAGACCGAATTAGAAAGCTTACAAGTTGACACGTCATCACTTCATTTTTTGCGCCTGCGCATGAATCTGAGAAGAGTGCCTTTGTCATTATCGTTTATTCTAGACACTTGATAGGTTGTGTGAAAATATTACTGATGTTTACTGATGTTTCACGTTAAAAATGGACCAAAAGATTAATGCTAAACAACGTTTGACATGTTTAAACAAACGTAAATAGATTATTTACTAGGTTTTCTTTAGCTTTTCGACGTGACTTTACACTGCCCACCTCATTTTGTGGGAGCCTACTGAACGCTAACTATTTGGACATAAATTATGAACTTTGTCAAAAGAAACCACATTTGTTCTGGACCTGGGATCTCTGGCAGCGCCTTCTGATGGAGATAATCAAAGGTAAGGGGATATTTAGAATGTTATTATCGATATTAGATGATGCTAATGCTAACGGTATAGCTTAGCTTAGCATATAGCTTATTGTTGTTAGCATAGTACCCAGTTTATGCAAAATGTAATTTCCCAGTAAAGTTATTTTGAGATCTGGCCATTCGGTAGCAATTACGAGATGATAATATATTATTCTTTGAATGACAATATTATAATTTACCAATGTTTTCGAATAGTAATTCCGTGATTTGTAATGCTGGATTCACTGGGAGCATTCGAGCCGAAAAAAATTCTGAATTTCACCGCGACTGTAAATGCTGTTTTTGGATATAAATATGAACTTGATGGAACTAAAAATGCATGTATTGTATAACATAATGTCCTATGAGTGTCATCTGATGCAGATTGTCAAAGGTAAGTGCATAATTCTAGCTAGTTTTCTGTCTGTTGATGCCCTTCTTTGAATTGGCTAAACATTACACGCAGCTATTGTCAATGTACTCTCCTCACATAACCTAACTTTATGCATTCTCCGTAATGCCTCTGAAAATCGGACAGCGTGGTTAGATTTAGGAGATATATCTTTCAAATGGAGGAAAATAGTTGATTATTTGATTATTTGAAATGATTACTCTTGCAGTTTTGAATTCCCCGCCATGGTCACATGACAATGAATCCCAATACCGGGATTAGATCCTGCCCCCTGGCCTCAACAGGTCAGTGTGTATAGAATACCTTAACACATGTTAACACCAGTGTGTATGGAATACCTTAACACATGTTAATACCAGTGTGTATGGAATACCTTATCACATGTTAACACCAGTCTGTATGGAATACCTTATCACATTTTAACACCAGTATGTATGGAATACCTTATCACATGTTAACACCAGTCTGTATGGAATACCTTATCACATGTTAACACCAGTCTGTATGGAATACCTTATCACATGTTAATACCAGTGTGTATGGAATACCTTATCACATGTTAATACCAGTGTGTATGGAATACCTTATCACATGTTAAAACCAGTGTGTATGGAATACCTTATCACATGTTAATACCAGTCTGTATGGAATACCTTATCACATGTTAGTTAATACCAGTGTGTATAGAATACCTTATCACATGTTAACACCAGTGTGTATGGAATACCTTATCACATGTTAACACCAGTGTGTATGGAATACCTTATCACATGTTAACACCAGTCTGTATGGAATACCTTATCACATGTTAATACCAGTCTGTATGGAATACCTTATCACATGTTAATACCAGTGTGTATGGAATACCTTATCACATGTTAACACCAGTCTGTATGGAATACCTTATCACATGTTAATACCAGTGTGTATGGAATACCTTATCACATGTTAACACCAGTGTGTATGGAATACCTTATCACATGTTAGTTAATACCAGTGTGTATAGAATACCTTATCACATGTTAGTTAATACCAGTGTGTATAGAATACCTTATCACATGTTAACACCAGTCTGTATGGAATACCTTATCACATGTTAGTTAGTTAATACCAGTGTGTGTATAGAATACCTTATCACATGTTAATACCAGTGTGTATGGAATACCTTATCACATGTTAATACCAGTCTGTATGGAATACCTTATCACATGTTAATACCAGTCTGTATGGAATACCTTATCACATGTTAATACCAGTCTGTATGGAATACCTTATCACATGTTAATACCAGTCTGTATGGAATACCTTATCACATGTTAATACCAGTCTGTATGGAATACCTTATCGCATGTTAATACCAGTCTGTATGGAATACCTTATCGCATGTTAATACCAGTCTGTATGGAATACCTTATCACATGTTAGTTAATACCAGTCTGTATGGAATACCTTATCACATGTTAACACCAGTCTGTATGGAATACCTTATCACATGTTAATACCAGTGTGTATGGAATACCTTATCACATGTTAATACCAGTGTGTATGGAATACCTTATCACATGTTAACACCAGTCTGTATGGAATACCTTATCACATGTTAATACCAGTCTGTATGGAATACCTTATCACATGTTAATACCAGTCTGTATGGAATACCTTATCACATGGTAACACCAGTCTGTATGGAAAACCTTATCACATGGTAACACCAGTCTGTATGGAATACCTTATCACATGGTAACACCAGTCTGTATGGAATACCTTATCACATGGTAACACCAGTCTGTATGGAATACCTTATCACATGGTAACACCAGTCTGTATGGAATACCTTATCACATGGTAACACCAGTCTGTATGGAATACCTTATTACATGTTAACACCAGTCTGTATGGAATACCTTATCACATGTTAACACCAGTCTGTATGGAATACCTTATCAAATGTTAACACCAGTCTGTATGGAATACCTTATCACATGTTAATACCAGTCTGTATGAAATACCTTATCACATGTTAATACCAGTGTGTATGTAATACCTTATCACATGTTAATACCAGTGTGTATGGAATACCTTATCACGTTAGTTAATACCAGTCTATATGGAATACCTTATCAAATGCTAACACCAGTCTGTATGGAATACCTTATCACGTTAGTTAATACCAGTCTATATGGAATACCTTATCACATGTTAACACAAGTCTGTATGGAATACCTTATCACATGGTAACACCAGTCTATATGAAATACCAGTCTGTATGCAATACCTTATCACATGTTAATACCAGTCTGTATGGAATACCTTATCACATGTTAATACCAGTGTGTATGTAATACCTTATCACATGTTAATACCAGTGTGTATGGAATACCTTATCACGTTAGTTAATACCAGTGTGTATGGAATACCTTATCACATGTTAACACCAGTCTGAATGGAATAGCTTATCACATGTTAACACCAGTTTGTATGGAATACCTTATCACATGGTAACACCAGTCTATATGGAATACCTTATCACGTTAGTAAATACCAGTCTGTATGTAATACCTTATCACATGTTAATACCAGTCTGTATGGAATACCTTATCACATGGTAACACCAGTCTGTATGGAATACCTTATCACATGTTAACACCAGTCTGTATGGAATACCTTATCACATGTTAATACCAGTGTATATGGAATACCTTATCACATGTTAGTTAATACCAGTGTGTATAGAATACCTTATCACATGTTAACACCAGTGTGTATGGAATACCTTATCACATGTTAATACCAGTGTGTATGGAATACCTTATCACATGTTAATACCAGTGTGTATGGAATACCTTATCACATGTTAGTTAATACCAGTCTGTATGGAATACCTTATCACATGTTAACACCAGTGTGTATGGAATACCTTATCACATTTTAGTTAGTTAATGCCAGTCTGTATGGAATACCTTATCACATGTTAATACCAGTCTGTATGGAATACCTTATCACATGTTAACACCAGTCTATATGGAATACCTTATCACATGTTAACACCAGTGTGTATGGAATACCTTATCACATGTTAATACCAGTCTATATGGAATACCTTATCACATGTTAACACCAGTCTGTATGGAATACCTTATCACATGTTAGTTAGTTAATACCAGTGTGTATAGAATACCTTATCACATGTTAACACCAGTCTGTATGGAATACCTTTTCACATGTTAGTTAATACCAGTCTGTATGGAATACCTTATCACATGTTAGTTAGTTAATACCAGTGTGTATAGAATACCTTATCACATGTTAACACCAGTCTGTATGGAATACCTTATCACATGTTAGTTAATACCAGTCTGTATGGAATAACTTATCACATGTTAGTTAATACCAGTCTGTATGGAATACCTTATCACATGTTAGTTAATACCAGTCTGTATGGAATACCTTATCACATGTTAGTTAATACCAGTCTGTATGGAATACCTTATCACATGTTAATACCAGTCTGTATGGAATACCTTATCACATGTTAATACCAGTGTGTATGGAATACCTTATCACATGTTAACACCAGTGTGTATGGAATACCTTATCACATGTTAGTTAGTTAATACCAGTCTGTATGGAATACCTTATCACATGTTAACACCAGTCTATATGGAATACCTTATCACATGTTAATACCAGTCTGTATGGAATACCTTATCACATGTTAGTTAATACCAGTCTGTATGGAATACCTTATCACATGTTAATACCAGTCTGTATGGAATACCTTATCACATGTTAACACCAGTCTATATGGAATACCTTATCACATGTTAACACCAGTGTGTATGGAATACCTTATCACATGTTAATACCAGTCTATATGGAATACCTTATCACATGTTAACACCAGTCTGTATGGAATACCTTATCACATGTTAGTTAGTTAATACCAGTGTGTATAGAATACCTTATCACATGTTAACACCAGTCTGTATGGAATACCTTATCACATGTTAGTTAATACCAGTCTGTATGGAATACCTTATCACATGTTAGTTAGTTAATACCAGTGTGTATAGAATACCTTATCACATGTTAACACCAGTCTGTATGGAATACCTTATCACATGTTAGTTAATACCAGTCTGTATGGAATACCTTATCACATGTTAGTTAATACCAGTCTGTATGGAATACCTTATCACATGTTAGTTAATACCAGTCTGTATGGAATACCTTATCACATGTTAGTTAATACCAGTCTGTATGGAATACCTTATCACATGTTAATACCAGTGTGTATGGAATACCTTATCACATGTTAATACCAGTGTGTATGGAATACCTTATCACATGTTAACACCAGTGTGTATGGAATACCTTATCACATGTTAGTTAGTTAATACCAGTCTGTATGGAATACCTTATCACATGTTAACACCAGTCTATATGGAATACCTTATCACATGTTAACACCAGTCTGTATGGAATACCTTATCACATGTTAGTTAATACCAGTCTGTATGGAATACCTTATCACATGTTAATACCAGTCTGTATGGAATACCTTATCACATGTTAATACCAGTCTGTATGGAATACCTTATCACATGTTAGTTAATACCAGTCTGTATGGAATACCTTATCACATGTTAGTTAATACCAGTCTGTATGGAATACCTTATCACATGTTAATACCAGTCTGTATGGAATACCTTATCACATGTTAATACCAGTGTGTATGGAATACCTTATCACATGTTAACACCAGTGTGTATGGAATACCTTATCACATGTTAGTTAGTTAATACCAGTCTGTATGGAATACCTTATCACATGTTAACACCAGTCTATATGGAATACCTTATCACATGTTAATACCAGTCTGTATGGAATACCTTATCACATGTTAGTTAATACCAGTCTGTATGGAATACCTTATCACATGTTAATACCAGTCTGTATGGAATACCTTATCACATGTTAACACCAGTCTATATGGAATACCTTATCACATGTTAACACCAGTGTGTATGGAATACCTTATCACATGTTAATACCAGTCTATATGGAATACCTTATCACATGTTAACACCAGTCTGTATGGAATACCTTATCACATGTTAGTTAGTTAATACCAGTGTGTATAGAATACCTTATCACATGTTAACACCAGTCTGTATGGAATACCTTATCACATGTTAGTTAATACCAGTCTGTATGGAATACCTTATCACATGTTAGTTAGTTAATACCAGTGTGTATAGAATACCTTATCACATGTTAACACCAGTCTGTATGGAATACCTTATCACATGTTAGTTAATACCAGTCTGTATGGAATACCTTATCACATGTTAGTTAATACCAGTCTGTATGGAATACCTTATCACATGTTAGTTAATACCAGTCTGTATGGAATACCTTATCACATGTTAGTTAATACCAGTCTGTATGGAATACCTTATCACATGTTAATACCAGTGTGTATGGAATACCTTATCACATGTTAATACCAGTGTGTATGGAATACCTTATCACATGTTAACACCAGTGTGTATGGAATACCTTATCACATGTTAGTTAGTTAATACCAGTCTGTATGGAATACCTTATCACATGTTAACACCAGTCTATATGGAATACCTTATCACATGTTAACACCAGTCTGTATGGAATACCTTATCACATGTTAGTTAATACCAGTCTGTATGGAATACCTTATCACATGTTAATACCAGTCTGTATGGAATACCTTATCACATGTTAATACCAGTCTGTATGGAATACCTTATCACATGTTAACACCAGTCTGTATGGAATACCTTATCACATGTTAATACCAGTGTGTATGGAATACTTTATCACATGTTAATACCAGTGTGTATGGAATACCTTATCACATGTTAATACCAGTGTGTATGGAATACCTTATCACATGTTAACACCAGTGTGTATGGAATACCTTATCACATGTTAACACCAGTGTGTATGGAATACCTTATCACATGTTAACACCAGTGTGTATGGAATACCTTATCACATGTTAACACCAGTGTGTATGGAATACCTTATCACATGTTAACACCAGTGTGTATGGAATACCTTATCACATGTTAACACACCAGTCTGTATGGAATACCTTATCACATGTTAACACCAGTGTGTATGGAATACCTTATCACATGTTAGTTAGTTAATACCAGTCTGTATGGAATACCTTATCACATGTTAACACCAGTGTGTATGGAATACCTTATCACATGTTAACACCAGTGTGTATGGAATACCTTATCACATGTTAACACCAGTGTGTATGGAATACCTTATCACATGTTAACACCAGTGTGTATGGAATACCTTATCACATGTTAACACCAGTGTGTATGGAATACCTTATCACATGTTAACACACCAGTCTGTATGGAATACCTTATCACATGTTAACACCAGTGTGTATGGAATACCTTATCACATGTTAGTTAGTTAATACCAGTCTGTATGGAATACCTTATCACATGTTAACACCAGTCTATATGGAATACCTTATCACATGTTAACACCAGTCTGTATGGAATACCTTATCACATGTTAATACCAGTGTGTATGGAATACCTTATCACATGTTAACACCAGTCTGTATGGAATACCTTATCACATGTTAATACCAGTCTGTATTTAATGTCTCTCTCCTGGTCCACCAGTGTAATACTGTATTTAACGTGTCTCCTGGTCCACCAGTGTAATACTGTATTTAATGTGTCTCTCCTGGTCCACCAGTGTAATACTGTATTTAATGTGTCTCTCCTGGTCCACCAGTGTAATACTGTATTTAATGTGTCTCTCCTGGTCCACCAGTGTAATACTGTATTTAATGTCTCTCTCCTGGTCCACCAGTGTAATACTGTATTTAATGTCTCTCTCCTGGTCCACCAGTGTAATACTGTATTTAATGTCTCTCTCCTGGTCCACCAGTGTAATACTGTATTTAATGTGTCTCCTGGTCCACCAGTGTAATACTGTATTTAACGTGGCTCCTGGTCCACCAGTGTAATACTGTATTTAATGTGTCTCTCCTGGTCCACCTGTGTAATACTGTATTTAATGTGTCTCTCCTGGTCCACCAGTGTAATACTGTATTTAATGTGTCTCTCCTGGTCCACCAGTGTAATACTGTATTTAATATGTCTCTCCTGGTCCACCAGTGTAATACTGTATTTAATATGTCTCTCCTGGTCCACCAGTGTAATACTGTATTTAATATGTCTCTCCTGGTCCACCAGTGTAATACTGTATTTAATATGTCTCTCCTGGTCCACCAGTGTAATACTGTATTTAATGTGGCTCCTGGTCCACCAGTGTAATACTGTATTTAATATGTCTCTCCTGGTCCACCAGTGTAATACTGTATTTAATATGTCTCTCCTGGTCCACCAGTGTAATACTGTATTTAATATGTCTCTCCTGGTCCACCAGTGTAATACTGTATTTAATGTCTCTCTCCTGGTCCACCAGTGTAATACTGTATTTAATGTCTCTCTCCTGGTCCACCAGTGTAATACTGTATTTAATGTCTCTCTCCTGGTCCACCAGTGTAATACTGTATTTAATGTCTCTCTCCTGGTCCACCAGTGTAATACTGTATTTAATATGTCTCTCCTGGTCCACCAGTGTAATACTGTATTTAATATGTCTCTCCTGGTCCACCAGTGTAATACTGTATTTAATGTGGCTCCTGGTCCACCAGTGTAATACTGTATTTAATGTCTCTCTCCTGGTCCACCAGTGTAATACTGTATTTAATGTCTCTCTCCTGGTCCACCAGTGTAATACTGTATTTAATGTCTCTCTCCTGGTCCACCAGTGTAATACTGTATTTAATGTCTCTCTCCTGGTCCACCAGTGTAATACTGTATTTAATGTCTCTCCTGGTCCACCAGTGTAATACTGTATTTAATGTGTCTCCTGGTCCACCAGTGTAATACTGTATTTAATGTGTCTCCTGGTCCACCAGTGTAATACTGTATTTAATGTCTCTCTCCTGGTCCACCAGTGTAATACTGTATTTAATGTCTCTCCTGGTCCACCAGTGTAATACTGTATTTAATGTCTTTCCTGGTCCACCAGTGTAATACTGTATTTAATGTCTCTCCTGGTCCACCAGTGTAATACTGTATTTAATGTGTCTCTCCTGGTCCACCAGTGTAATACTGTATTTAATGTGTCTCCTGGTCCACCAGTGTAATACTGTATTTAATGTGTCTCTCCTGGTCCACCAGTGTAATACTGTATTTAATGTCTCTCCTGGTCCACCAGTGTAATACTGTATTTAATGTCTCTCCTGGTCCACCAGTGTAATACTGTATTTAATGTCTCTCTCCTGGTCCACCAGTGTAATACTGTATTTAATGTCTCTCTCCTGGTCCACCAGTGTAATACTGTATTTAATGTCTCTCTCCTGGTCCACCAGTGTAATACTGTATTTAATGTCTCTCTCCTGGTCCACCAGTGTAATACTGTATTTAATATGTCTCTCCTGGTCCACCAGTGTAATACTGTATTTAATATGTCTCTCCTGGTCCACCAGTGTAATACTGTATTTAATGTGGCTCCTGGTCCACCAGTGTAATACTGTATTTAATGTCTCTCTCCTGGTCCACCAGTGTAATACTGTATTTAATGTCTCTCTCCTGGTCCACCAGTGTAATACTGTATTTAATGTCTCTCTCCTGGTCCACCAGTGTA
>NW_021822565.1:551347-599906 GCF_901001165.1 Salmo trutta
ACACACAGCGTGGTACGACACACACACACACACACACACACACACACAGCGTGGTACGACACACACACACACACACACACACACAGCGTGGTACGACACACACACACACACACACACAGCGTGGTACGACACACACACACACACACAGCGTGGTACGACACACACACACACACACAGCGTGGTACGACACACACACACAGCGTGGTACGACACACACACACACACACTAGACGTCTAGATTTTGACCTGATGCTCCCCCTGTCCTGTCTAGATGTTGACCTGATGCTCCCCCTGTCCTGTCTAGATGTTGACCTGATGCTCCCCCTGTCCTGTCTAGATGTTGACCTGATGCTCCCCCTGTCCTGTCTAGATGTTGACCTGATGCTCCCCCTGTCCTGTCTAGATGTTGACCTGATGCTCCCCCTGTCCTGTCTAGATGTTGACCTGATGCTCCCCCTGTCCTGTCTAGATGTTGACCTGATGCTCCCCCTGTCCTGTCTAGATGTTGACCTGATGCTCCCCCTGTCCTGTCTAGATGTTGACCTGATGCTCCCCCTGTCCTGTCTAGATGTTGACCTGATGCTCCCCCTGTCCTGTCTAGATGTTGACCTGATGCTCCCCCTGTCCTGTCTAGATGTTGACCTGATGCTCCCCCTGTCCTGTCTAGATGTTGACCTGATGCTCCCCCTGTCCTGTCTAGATGTTGACCTGATGCTCCCCCTGTCCTGTCTAGATGTTGACCTGATGCTCCCCCTGTCCTGTCTAGATGTTGACCTGATCCCCCCCCTGTCCTGTCTAGATGTTGACCTGATGCTCCCCCTGTCCTGTCTAGATGTTGACCTGATGCTCCCCCTGTCCTGTCTAGATGTTGACCTATAACTCCACACCCCCTGTCCTGTCTTATGTTTCTGTGAACAAATGAGTAGTCCCCTGTTTGTCAGTTCAGGATGTGGGCTCTGACCACTGATATCATTTGTGTGCTGTGATTGGTGCAGGTACGTCTGCTGGGTGTGGTTTCGCAGGGCCAGCCCACCTTGGTTATCATGGAGCTGATGACTAAAGGAGATCTGAAGAGCCACCTGAGGTCACTACGGGCTAAAGACGTAAGTTACCTACCCCTCATCCTGACCCCTACCACCTACCCCCTAGTCACCTGAGGTCACTATGGGCTAAAGACGTAAGTTACCTACCCCTAACCCTGACCCCTACCACCTACCCCCTAGTCACCTGAGGTCACTATGGGCTGAAGACGTAAGTTCCCTACCCCTCATCCTGACCCCTGACCCCTACCCCCTAGTCACCTGAGGTCACTATGGGCTGAAGACGTAAGTTCCCTACCCCTCATCCTGACCCCTGACCCCTACCCCCTAGTCACCTGAGGTCACTACGGGCTAAAGACGTAAGTTACCTACCCCTAACCCTGACCCCTACCACCTAGCCACCTGAGGTCACTATGGGCTAAAGACGTAAGTTACCTACCCCTCATCCTGACCCCTAACCCCTACCCCCTAGTCACCTGAGGTCACTATGGGCTGAAGACGTAAGTTACCTACCACTCATCCTGACCCCTCATCCTGACCCCTAATCCCTCATCCTGACCCCTACCACCTAGCCACCTGAGGTCACTACGGGCTAAAGGCGTAAGTTCCCTACCACCTAGCCACCTGAGGTCACTACGGGCTAAAGACGTAAGTTGCCTACCCCTCATCTTGACCCCTAATCCCTCATCCTGACCCCTACCACCTAGTCACCTGAGATCACTTTGAGCTAAAGACGTAAGTTACCTAACCCCTCATTCTAACGTCTACCACCTGAGGTCACTATAAATGAAAACAATTGTATTTGTCACATGCGCCGAATACAACCGGTGTAGACCTTAACTTGAAATGCTTACTTACAAGCCCTTAACCAACAATGCTGTTCAAGAAATAGTTAACGTCTTGAGCGTCTCATCCCGTAAGCGGGATCAACATCCAGCGAAAAACTCCTAGCGACATTAGCATAACGAAATTTAATATATATATTTTTTCAAATATAGGACTGTCTCATATCGTTTTATAGATACACCTCTCCTGAATCGACCCACGTCGTCCGATTTCAAAAAGGTTTTACAGGAAAAGCAAAACATTAGATTATGTTAGAGGAGTACATGGTAAAAGTAGCAACATAGCAATTTTCCGACCAACCACATGCATCACAAATAACCAAAAAACAGCTAAATGCAGCACTAACCTTTTACAAACTTCATCAGATGACACACCTAGGACATCATGTTACACAATGCATGCATTCTTTTGTTCAATAAAGTTCATATTTATATATAAAAACAGCATTTTACATCGGCACCTGACGTTGACTAACTATTTTCCCTCAAATGCATCCCGGGAAACAGTGCTACAATTTACTAAATTACTATTCGAAAACATTTTTAAAATGTAATATTGTCATTCTAAGATTTATAGATGAATATCTCTTGAAAGCACCTGTCATACCAGATTTAAAAATAACTTTACTGGGTAATCACACTTTGCGATAAAAGGGGATGCGATACTCAGAAAATTAGCTGGTAAACCTAGCTCGGCGCCATCTTGGAACAATCGCATATCACATCTAATCTTGTATACTATTGTCAATAATCCCTTACCTTTAGTTGTCTTCATCAGAAAGCACTTCCAGGCATCCCAGGTCCACAACAAATGTATTTTCGGTCGAAAAAGTCCATCCTTTATGTTCCATTAGCTTGCTGTTGTTAGCGCATCTGAAGGCTGTATCCAACTGCTCCGTCGGGCGCGGGACAGCATTTTCGAAAAAGAACTTTTTTCCCTCATTTAGGTTCGTTCAAACATGTCAAACGTTGTATAACATAAATCTTCAGGGCCTGTTTCAACAACAGAGCCAATAAGATTCGAGGGGGACGATTGTATTGTGTTTCAAAACGTTTCGAAAGGAGGGGGTAGACAGGGCCGCCGACGTCACAATGGTGATGGCCAAACGGATTTCAGTTTGCCTGCATTAAAGTCCCCGGCCACTAGGAGCGCCTCCTCTGGATGAGCATGTTCTTGTTTGCTTATGTCCTTATTCAGCTTGTTGAGTGCGGTCTTAGTGCCAGCATCGGTTTGTGGTGGTAAATAGACGGCTCTCTTGGTAGAAAGTGTGGTCAACAGTTTATCATGATGTACTGTTGTATACTTCTGTATACATCTGGCCCTTCTTTGGACACTGTGTTAACTAACCTCCAGACAAGCTTCAATGCCATACAACTCTCCTTCCGTGGCCTCCAACTGCTCTTAAATACAAGTAAAACTACATGCATGCTCTTCAACCGATTGCTGCCCGCACCTGCCTGCCCGTCCAACATCACTACTCTGGACGGTTCTGACTTCAAATATGTGGACAACTACAAATACCTAGGTGTCTGGTTAGACTGTAAACTCTCCTTCCAGACTCACATTAAGCATCTCTAATCCAAAATTAAATCTATAATCCGCTTCCTATTTCACAACAAAGCATCCTTCACTCATGCTGCCAAACATACCCTTGTAAAACGAACTATCCTACAGATCCTTGACTTCGGCGATGTCATTTACAAAATAGCCTCCAACACTCTACTCAGCAAATTGGATGCAGTCTATCACAGTGCCATCCGTTTTGTCACCAAAGCCCCATATACTACCCACCACTGCGACCTGTACGCTCTCGTTGGCTGGCCCTCACTTTATATTCGTCGCCAAACTCACTGGCTCCAGGTTATCTACAAGTCTATGCTAGGTAAAGCCCCGCCTTATCTCAGCTCACTGGTCACCATAGCAGCACCCACTCGTAGCACGCGCTTCAGCAGGTATATCTCACTGGTCACCCCCAAAGCCAATTCCTCCTTTGGCCGCCTTTCCTTCCAGTTCTCAGCTGCCAATGACTGGAACGAATTGCAAAAATCACTGAAGCTGGAGACTCATATCTCCCTCACTAGCTTTAAGCACCAGCTGTAATTGACAAATAGACACACAACGCCACCCCTCGTCTTACCAGACGAAGCTGTTCTGTCCTGCTGATGCATGGAAAACCCAGCCAACTGTATATTATCAGTGTCGTCATTCAGCCACGTCTCGGTGAAACATATATTACAGGATACGATATTACAGTTTTTAATGTCCTGTTGGTAGGATAATCTCCAACAGTTTATCCAGTTTATTCTCCAGTGAGTTTACAGTCTTTACCTCCCTCCTCTGAAGGAGATTATTCAGATGGACTCTAACCTCTCCTCTCCTCCTCTCTCCTGCCCTACAGCCGTCCCAGTCCTACAGTCTCAACCTCCCACCTCTGAAGAAGATTATTCAGATGGCTGGGGAGATAGCGGACGGGATGTCTTATCTCAACGCTAACAAGTTTGTCCACAGAGACCTGGCTGCCAGGAACTGTATGGTGGCAGACGACTACACCGTCAAGATAGGTGGTACGGACAGACAGACTTCCTCCTAAAGAATTACACTTCAATTAAACTTGTAATTTAGCCTAGTATATTGATACATGCATGTTAAGTCATTTCCCCCTGTCTTCCCTGTGTGTGAGGTAGATTTTGGTATGACCAGAGACATCTACGAGACAGACTACTACCGTAAAGGAGGAAAGGGTTTGCTGCCGGTCAGATGGATGTCCCCCGAGTCCCTTAAAGATGGAGTGTTCACCACCACCTCCGATGTCTGGTAACTTCACCCGTTCACCCTCTCACCCATTCACCCATTCACCCTCTCATTTCCATGAGGACGGAGCAGTTCACATCCAGGAGGGGACGACATTTTAAAAGGAAGGGAGTCAAGCTTGTAGAAGAGCCTGAACCCCTCTCTCCATTTGTCCCCCGTTGGGAAGCCATTTAACCTGGTGATGTTTTGAGACGGAGTGGAACACAAGTCCAGTTCCAGCGTCTGTCTGTTTAAATCAGATCTGGCCAGGAGGCCTCACTACCGTTTATATCAGATCTGGCCAGGAGGCCTCACTACCGTTTATATCAGATCTGGCCAGGAGGCCTCACTACCGTTTATATCAGATCTGGCCAGGAGGCCTCACTACCGTTTATATCAGATCTGGCCAGGAGGCCTCACTACCGTTTATATCAGATCTGGCCAGGAGGCCTCACTACCGTTTAAATCAGATCTGGCCAGGAGGCCTCACTACCGTTTAAATCAGATCTGGCCAGGAGGCCTCACTACCGTTTAAATCAGATCTGGCCAGGAGGCCTCACTACCGTTTATATCAGATCTGGCCAGGAGGCCTCACTATCGTTTAAATCAGATCTGGCCAGGAGGCCTCACTACCGTTTAAATCAGATCTGGCCAGGAGGCCTCACTACCGTTTAAATCAGATCTGGCCAGGAGGCCTCACTACCGTTTAAATCAGATCTGGCCAGGAGGCCTCACTACCGTTTAAATCAGATCTGGCCAGGAGGCCTCACTACCGTTTAAATCAGATCTGGCCAGGAGGCCTCACTACCGTTTAAATCAGATCTGGCCAGGAGGCCTCACTACCGTTTAAATCAGATCTGGCCAGGAGGCCTCACTACCGTTTAAATCAGATCTGGCCAGGAGGCCTCACTATCGTTTATATCAGATCTGGCCAGGAGGCCTCACTATCGTTTAAATCAGATCTGGCCAGGAGGCCTCACTATCGTTTAAATCAGATCTGGCCAGGAGGCCTCACTACCGTTTAAATCAGATCTGGCCAGGAGGCCTCACTACCGTTTAAATCAGATCTGGCCAGGAGGCCTCACTACCGTTTAAATCAGATCTGGCCAGGAGGCCTCACTACCGTTTAAATCAGATCTGGCCAGGAGGCCTCACTACCGTTTAAATCAGATCTGGCCAGGAGGCCTCACTACCGTTTATATCAGATCTGGCCAGGAGGCCTCACTACCGTTTATATTAGACTCAAACTGCTTTTTCTGCTCAGTCCTTTTCACAGTGTACACTACTAAACCAAATGACAGCACACAGAGTGTCCACTACTAAGCCAAATGACAGCACACAGAGTGTACACTACTAAGGGTCAGGGTGTATAACCCCAGGGTGTGTAGGGTCAGGGTTAAAGGTCGACCGATTAATCGGAATGGCCGATTAATTAGGGCCGATTTCGAATTTTCATAACAATCGGTATTTTGGGCCGCCGATTTATTTTATTTTTTTTTATTTTTTTTTAGACCTTTATTTATCTAGGCAAGTCAGTTAAGAACACACTTATTTTCAATGACGGCCCAGGAACGGGGTTAACTGCCTTGTTCAGGGGGGATTCGGGGATTCGTTTTTGCAACCTGCCGGTTACTAGTTGTTAAGAGAATTATGTTCTCAATGTTAACTTCAATTAATACTCAGTCTGCCATCCATAATGTGTACGATTCTGGTTTAAAAACAGACAGAGGACCAGCTTACAAGAATCGAGAATTGTTTATTCAGGAGAGCGCTTTGCAGTTCATACTCAAAACATCTATTATACACCAGGCTTCTCATTTACACACTACACACTAACACACTAACACACTACACACTACACACTACACACTAACACACTAACACACTACACACTACACACTACACACTAACACACTAACACACTAACACACTAACACACTAACACACTAACACACTAACACACTACCACACTACCACACTACCACACTAACACTAACACGTTACACGTTACACACTACCACACTAACACATTACACACTAACACATTAACACATTAACACACACTACACACTAACACACTACACACTAACACACTACACATTACACATTACACGTTACACACTAACACACTAACACACTAACACACTAACACATTACACACTAACACATTAACACACTAACACTAAGGAGAGTCAATTGTTCTTCCCCAGAACTCTCAACACCGTAAATTCTTACCCAGCCGACAGTATTTTAGTACTCTGAGATCAGGGAAACCTGGAGGGTTCAAGCTAGGTCAGGTCAACCACAGTTTAACAGTTCTTGATGTTTATTTAAACACACAGACCTCCATTCCTCTCCTATCCTAGTCAATCTCATGAGACTTATGCTCAACCCTTTAGTTACTTATTCTACAGGCTATATAGACCATATCCCTAAATTCAGGGTAGAGTTATTTAAATCATTACACTCAAGCAGGAATTCCTTTAACACTAGTCCAACGCTCTAACCACCTGCCTTACATTGCACTCCACGAGGAGCCTGCATGGCAGGCTGACTACCTGTTACGTGAGAGCAGCAAGAAGCCAAGGTAAGTTGCTAGCTAGCATTAAACTTAACTTATAAAAAACTATCGATCTTAACATAATCACTAGTTAACTACATATGGTTGATGATATTACTAGTTTATCTAACGTGTCCTGCGTTGCATATAATCGACGCAGTGCCTGTTAATTTATCATCGGATCACAGCCTACTTCGACAAACGGGTGTTGATTTAACAAGCGCATTTGCGAAAAAAGCACTGTCGTTGCACCAATGTACCTAACCATAAACATCAATGCCTTTCTTTAAAATCAATAAACAAGTATATATTTTTAACCTGCATATTCAGTTAATATTGCCTGCTAACATGAAATTGTGTCACATCTCTAGCGTTCATTGCAAGCAGAGTCAGGGTATATGCAACAGTTTGGGCCGCCTGGCTCGTTGCGAACTAATTTGCCAGAATTGTACGTAATTATGACATAACATTGAAGGTTGTGCAATGTAACAGGAATATTTAGACTTAAGGATGCCACCCGTTAGATAAAATACGGAACGGTTCCCTATTTCACTGAAAGGAAAAACGTTTTGTTTTCGAGATGATCGTTTCCGGATTTGACCATATTAATGACCTAAGGCTCGTATTTCTGTGTTTATTATATTAAAATTAAGTCTATGATTTGCTAGAGTAGTCTGACGGAGCGGTGGTAGGCAGCAGCAGGCTCGTAAGCATTGATTCAAAACAGCAGTTTTGTGCGTTTTGCCAGCAGCCCTTCGCAATGCATTGCGCTGTTTATGACTTCAAGCCTATCAACTCCCAAGATTAGGCTGGTGTAACCGATGTGAAATGGCTAGCTAGTTAGCCGGGTGCGCGCTAATAGCGTTTCAAACGTCACTCGCTCTGAGACTTCCAGTAGTTGTTCCCCTTGCTCTGCATGGGTAACGCTGCTTCGAGGGTGGCTGTTGTTGATGTGTTCCTGGTTCGAGCCCAGGTAGGAGCGAGGAGAGGGACGGAAGCTATACTGTTACACTGGCAATACTAAAGTGCCTATAAGAACATCCAATAGTCAAAGGTATATGAAATACAAATCGTATAGAGAGAAATAGTCCTATAATTCCTATAATAACTACAACCTAAAACTTCTTACCTGGGAATATTGAAGACTCATGTTAAAAGGAACCACCAGCTTTCATATGTTCTCATGTTCTGAGCAAGGAACTTAAACGTTAGCTTTTTTACATGGCACATATTGTACTTTTACTTTCTTCTCCAACACTTTGCATTATTTAAACCAAATTGAACATTATTTATTTGGGGCTAAATTGATTTTATTGATGTATTATATTAAGTTAAAATAAGTGTTCATTCAGTATTGTTGTAATTGTCATTATTACAAATAAAAAATATATATATATATTTTTTATATTAAATCGGCCGATTAATCGGTATCGGCTTTTTTGGTCCTCCAATAATTGGTATCGGTGTTGAAAAATCATAATTGGTCGACCTCTAGTCAGGGTGTGCAGGGTGTATAACCCCGTCTCTCCTCTCTCTGCAGGTCTTTTGGGGTGGTGTTATAACCCCGTCTCTCCTCTCTCTGCAGGTCTTTTGGGGTGGTGTTATAACCCCGTCTCTCCTCTCTCTGCAGGTCTTTTGGGGTGGTGTTATAACCCCGTCTCTCCTCTCTCTGCAGGTCTTTTGGGGTGGTGTTATAACCCCGTCTCTCCTCTCTCTGCAGGTCTTTTGGGGTGGTGTATAACCCCGTCTCCTCTCTCTGCAGGTCTTTTGGGGTGGTGTTATAACCCCGTCTCCTCTCTCTCTGCAAGTCTTTTGGGGTGGTGTTATAACCCCGTCTCCTCTCTCTGCAGGTCTTTTGGGGTGGTGTTATAACCCCAGGGTGTATAACCCCCAGGGTGTGTAACCCCGTCTCCTCTGTCTGCAGGTCTTTTGGGGTGGTGTTATGGGAGATCGCCACGCTAGCAGAGCAGCCCTACCAGGGGATGTCCAATGAGCAGGTGCTGCGCTTCGTTATGGACGGAGGACTGCTAGACAAACCAGACAACTGCCCAGACATGCTGTGGGTTACACACACACACACACACACACACACACACACACACACACACACACACACACACCTGCCCTGACATGCTGTGGGTTACACACACACACCTGGTTTTCTGTTCGCCCGGTATATCTGCATTTTTGCCCCCCAAAAATGGAAAAGCCGGTAAATATAATTGGTGCCGGGAGAAGAAAAATCCTTTAGCGAAATAATGCTTTTCAGCCTGTTCATTGGTGGGAATACCAGTCATACTTATCCTAGCCTGTTCATTGGTGGGAATACCAGTCATGCTTATCGTAAGACATCCCATGCTCGCTCTCTCTCTCTCTCGCTCTCAATTCAATTCAATTCAATTCGCTTTATTGGCATGACGTAACAATGTACATATTGCCAAAGCTTACTTTGGATATTTACAATATAAAAAATAAATAAAAATGAGAATCAAAAATTGTCAACGGGACAACAGTAACAACAATAACCAACGGTCAATATAACCATACATTCAACAATAACAATAATCATACAGTTGAGGACATGTGCAGGTTTATTGGTCTGTCAGACACTGTCCCTCAACTTATGGCAGGCAGCAATGTAGTGCGCTGCCAACCCACAGCTCTCTGCGTCCTCCCCCAACAGGATGGGTAGCCTATCCTCATCAGAGAGGTCTTTAAAACCTTGAATAAGGATTTCAAATTTGGGGAAATGACACTCTCTAATTGTTTTATATTTTTGACATTTTGTCAGGAAATGCAGCTCCGTCTCAGGTTCTGCTGTTGTGCAGTGGTTGCACAGCCTTTCCTCTACAGGGAGCCAGGTTTTCCTGTGTCTACCCTTCTCAATGGCAAGGCTGTGCTCACTGAGCCTGTACTTTGTCAAGGTTTTTCTAAGATTTTGATCAGTAACCATGGTCAAATATTTAGCCATAGTGTACTGTCGATTTAGGGCCAGATAGCACTGCATTTTGCTTTGTGTTTGTGCTTGTGTTTCCCAATAAGCAATGTAGTTTTGTTTTGACTGTGTTGTAATTTGGTTTATTCTGATTGATTGGATGTTCTGGTCCTGAGGCTTCAGTGTGTTAGTAGAACAGGTTTGTGAACTCAGCCCCAGGACCAGCTGGATGAGGGGACTCTTTTCTTTGCTCAGCTCTTGGCATTGCAGGGCTTGGTAATGATATGAGAGGGGGTCACTGTATTTTAGATGTTTCCAAAACTTAATTGCTCTTTTTTGAGTTTTTATTATTAGTGGATATTGGCCTAATTCTGCCCTGCATGCATTGTTTGTAGTTTTCCTCTGGACACGTAGGAGAATCTTACAGAACTCTGCATGTAGGGTTTCAATGGGGTGTTTGTCCCATTTGATGAAATCTTGTTTTGCAAGTGGACCCCACACCTCGCTGCCATAAAGTGCAATTGGTTCAATGACATATTCAATTAGTTTTAGCCAAATTTTAATAGGTATTTCAATTTGAATTTGCTTTTTAATGGCGTAGAATGCCCTGCGTGCTTTCTCTCTCAGTTCATTCACTGCCTCATTAAGGTGTCCAGTTGAGCTTATTTTTAAACCTAAGTAATTGTAGTGTGTACAGTACTCTATATATTTTGTACCAATTGAGAACTTTGGTCTAATTCCCTGAGATCTGGATCTTCTCTGGAAAATCATTATTTTAGTCTTTTTGGGGTTTACTGCCAGGGCCCAGGTCTGGCAGTACTGCTCTAGCAGGTCCAGGCTCTGCTGTAGGCCAGGTGCTGTGGGTGACAGCAGGCATAGGTCATCTGCGAAGAGTAGGCATTTAACTTCTGAATTGTGGAGACTAACACCAGGGGCTGAGGATTTTTCTAGAATAGTGGCCAATTCGTTAATGTAAATATTGAAGAGTGCAGGGCTCAGATTGCAACCCTGACGAAGGCCCCGCCCCTGGTTAAAGAATTCTGTCCTTTTCTTACCAATTTTAATGCTGCACGTATTGCCAGTATACATTGATTTAATTATGTCATATGTTTTACCCCCTACACCACTTTCAATAACTTTGTAGAACAGTCCTGTATGCCAAATAGAATCAAATGCTTTTTGGAAGTCGATAAAGCAAGTGTATATTTTGGTATTATTTTGGTGGACATGTTTATCTATCAGGGTGTGTAAGGTGTAAATATGATCAGTTGTGCGATGTTTTGGTATAAATCCAATTTGGCTATTACTCAAGACATTGTGCTTATTAAGGAAGTTTAGAACTCTTACATTGATGATACTACAGAAAACCTTCCCCAGGTTACTGTTCACACAAATGCCTCTGTAATTGTTAGGGTCAAATTTGTCTCCATTCTTAAAGATTGGGGTTATGAGTCCTTGATTCCAGATGTCAGGGAAATAACCTACACTCAGGATCAAATTAAACAGTTTTAATATAGCCAATTGAAATTTTGCACTAGTGAGTTTAAGCATTTCATTTAGGATGCCATCAGGTCCGCAGGCTTTTTTAAATTTGAGAGCCTGAAGTTTCTTATAGAGCTCCTGGTCAGTAATTGGGGAGTCCAATGGGTTTTGATTGTCCTTTATAGCTTTTTCTAATCCATTCAACTTCTCATGGATTTGGCGTTGTTCTGCGTTTGTGTCAATTTGAACGGTGTTGTAGAGTGTTTTGAAATGGGTTGTCCATATGTCACCATTTTGTATTGCTAATTCCTCTTGTTTAGATTTTTTTAGTTTTTTCCAATTTTGCCAAAAGTTGTTTGTGTTTATGGACTCCTCAATTAGTGTCAGCTGCTTGCTGTTGTACTGTGCTTTTTTGGTTCTGAGTGTACGTTTATAGAGTTTTAAAGTCTCACAGTAATGAAGGCGTAATTCACCATTATTTGGGTCTCTGTGCTTTTGGTTGGATAGTGTTCTAAGTTTTTTCCTTATAATTTTACAATCTGCATCAAACCAGTTGTCATCTGTGATTTTTTTAGTTTTGTTTTTTATCAATTTCAATTGTGCTTCTTTTGCCGTTTGCCTGAATATATAGTTGATGTTTCGTACTGCTAGATTGATGCCTTCTTTACTGTGAGTGAATGTGGTATCCAGAAAGTTATCTAAGAGTGTTTGGATATTTTGGTTCCAGGTTGCTTTCTGGTATTCTTCTGTGCTGTTTTGGGCCCATCTGTATGAATTTCTGATGTTGTACAGCTTACTGGGCTGTGAATGTGTGGTTGTTTCCAGGTCTGTTCTTTTGAGGAACAACGTAATTTGGCTGTGATCAGACAGAGGTGTTAGTGGCTTGACAGTGAATGAGCTGAGAGAGAAAGGGTCCATGTCTGTGATCATATAGTCTACTGTACTGTGGCCAAGAGGTGAGCAGTAGGTAAATCTCCCCAAAGAGTCCCCCCGTAACCTACCATTGACAAAGTACAGACCCAGGCTTCTACAGAGCTGCAAAAGATCCCTTCCGTTTTTGTTGACGGTGCTGTCACTGTTGTTTCTATGGGGGAGATTAAGATAGTTAGAAACACTATGGCCTGTAATAAAGCTGTCCCCTCGTGTGCTCGTTAGATCAGGTAGTGTTCCTGTGCGCGCATTTGTGTCCCCACAGATGAGCACATTTCCCTGGGCCTGGAAATGGCACGTCTCTTCCTCGAGGGTGGGGAAGATCTCCTCTGAGTAATATGGGGATTCTGAGGGGGGGATATATATTGCGCAAAGGAACACATCTTTTTCTGTCAGTACAAGTTCTTTTTTTAGTTTTAACCAAATGTGGTATTTGCCAATTTTGAGGGGATCAATTAGATTTTGTAGTTCGGATTTGTACCAAATGATCAATCCTCCAGAGTCTCTGCCTCTATTGACAGAGCTGTGTTTCTGTGATGGCACAATGACCTCTCTGTAGCCTGTGGGACAGTGAGTGACAACGTCAGCCTTACACCATGTCTCCTGCCGAATGATGACGTCAACATCTTTCAGATTTTTGTTGAACTCCAGTGCTAAACTCTTCAGACCAAAGGTTGATGAGTTTAGACCCTGAATGTTCCACATGCTAACTGATAGTGATTTCATGTTGCAAAAAGAAAGAGTAGCAGTCAGAAATACAGTAACGATTAACTAATAAGTTGTTAAGAGCGAGATAAACAGGATATCAGCTAACATTTATTCTGTTATTCTGTTAAATATTCCTATTCATTGAACAAGTAAATTCTAGTACAATAGGTGTGTGTGTGTGTGTGTGTGTGTGTGGTGTGTGTGTGTGTGTGTATGCGTCCGTGTGTGTTTAGTGCAGTTTAGTGCAGATGTATTGGAGGAGCTGTTTAATCTCACTTAATCCTACAGGGTTCTCCTGTCCTCTGACGACCTCCGCGTAGCTGCGCTGGTCCTGCTGTTGGGCCCTGTGAGGTGGAGGGGGGCCAGGTCTGGGCTGTGGGACTTCCTCTCTGGTCTGGTAGGGGTGGTGGTCTGGTGCGGGATAATAGGCTGGGCCCGGTCTGGTCTGGCTAAGCCGATGGAAGTGGTGATGCTCTGGGGGTGGGTGGGGCCTGTGGGGTGCACTGGGTCTGGTGTGGCGTTGAAGGGGCCTGGGGCTCCTTGGTGGTGCAGTGGTCTGGTAGGGGTCTCTGGGTGCTCCTCTGTCCAGTACAGCATGGGGTGTTTGTCTACCAAGTGCTACGTCCTTTAGGGACTTGGCAAACATCCCTACTGTCTGCTTCCTCAGGTGGGAGTGGTCGTGTAGATGCTCTGGGGTGATTGTTGGGTGGTGAGCAATGTGTATGTTCGGGAGTAGGCCACACCCTCTGGTGATGTCAGCGTTGACTTTCTGGATGGTACGGGGATGAAAGTCTTTGCGGGGCAGCAGAGTGGAGATGGTGATGTGGGAGTTGGGGAACCACTCAGAGGCCCTCTCTGCTACTCTGTTGACCAGGCTGCCTACTCTCTCCTGCTCCTCTCGCAGGTTGTTGGTGCCGGTGTGAATAATAATGTGGCCTGGTGTGCCAAAGTCAGGCTGGGACAGGATGTGGAGTGCATCTTGTGTTTTTGGGCACCATATTTTGCGCACCTTGTGTTGGGGGAAGAGTTTATCTTCTTGAATGAATTTCCCATTTGAGTCAATGAGGATGGCCACCTCAGTGGGTTTTACCAGATTGGTGCGTTTTCGGTCTGGGGCTGGAGTAGACAGGGCCTGTGTACATGGAGGGGTGTGTGGGGGTGTGTCAGGGGGGGCCAGAGAGCTTCTCTCTGTAGTAGGTGTCTCTATGTGGGCCTCTTTGTTGACTGGGGGTGTGGGTAAAGTGTTGTCGGTATGGGGGGGGATTGTGGGTAAAGGTGGGGTTGTTAGGGGTGGTGAGGGGCTGCAGCTTCTCTCTGGGAGTCTCTACAGTCTGTTCTCTCTGCTGTAGCACCCTCTTGATGACAGACAACTCCTTTGCCATCTCCTCCTTTACCTGCACTAGCTCTCTCCTCATGGTGGCCTTTACCTCCTCAAGCGCTGTGGTAAGGCTCTCTCTCAGCTCCTGGACAGAGTTCTTCAGCTGGGTCCTGCACTGGTTGATCTGGTCCTGTAGAAGCTCTGTGTCTGGGCTGGAGGTGGTGTAGCTGGGGGGCTGCTCCTTCAGCTCAGTAACCCATACCTCTAACAGAGCCAGCCTGTCTCTCAACAGGCTGATGGTAGTGTGGTCTTGGCTCTGGTGGTTGTAGGCAGGCAGGGGGGAGGATAGTCCTGCTGTTGGGGTGCCTGAGGTGAGGGGAGAGGTCGGGGTGCTGTCCTTGTCTTTTTTACTTTCTGCTATCTTCATTAGGGTGGGGAAGTCCTGCACAACAGAGCTGAGTGCAGCCTCACTGCCCTGGACCATGATAGTGCCGTTCTGATACATGTTTACCGTCAGAAACCTGTTTTCCTGGTCCTTATCGCTGTCCTCAAAAATGTGGATTTGTCTTCCCTTGCAGATGCCTTTCTTCGTGGTGTAGCTGAAATGGCTAGTTACAGCTGTATGCCAGGCAGTAGTGTGGTCTGTGTAAAATAGCAGGTTTGTAACAGTCCCGTTTTGTGAGCAGTCGGCAAACAAAGTTTCTGGGTTCTCCCTCAGAATTCTGTGTTTAAAGTTGATTCTTCCCTTCTCTGATTTGATTTCTGCCGGGTATTCAAAAAACAACGGAGAAAGTCTCTCAGTCTCTGCCGTTGGTGTCGATGCTAGCGCTGCCTCAGTGGCCATGTTGCTATGGTTACCACCAGTAAACGGTTAGAGCTAGACGGTGAGCTAGCTGACAGATTTGAATTTGGCTAGCTACCACGATGAAGATTGGTCTTTTTACTCACTCTCTGTCAATCTTTTCCTCCTGTTTTGATCTTCAGTTGTACAATTAGATTACCTATACATTTTTTGCTAATTTAGTCGTGTCAATCTCGCTCTTAACAACCAAAAAGTTATAACAAGTCAGGAGCTGTTCTTCTGCATGACTTCTCAATGTAACTCTTTCTTTTTTTTCTTTTTTTTCTCTCTCTCTCTCTCTCTCTCTCTCTCTGTCTCTCTGTCTCTCTTTCTCTCCTACCAGGTTTGAGTTGATGCGGATGTGTTGGCAGTACAACCCTAAGATGCGTCCGTCGTTTCTGGAGATCATTAACAGCATCAAAGAGGAGCTGGAGCCACCGTTCAGAGAGATGAGTTTCTTTTACAGCGAAGAGAACAAGCTTCCAGACACAGAGGAGTCAGACATGGAGGTAGAAAACCTGAACAATGTTCCTTTAGGCCCCGCTGCCTCTTCACGTCCCCCCATCCCCTGTTCCCCCACCGCCTCCGGGTCCGCCCTCCCCAACCAGCCCCCTCCTCCCCACTCCCAACAGACACCAGCCTCCACGGCCCCCGCCGGTCCGTTAACGCTGGGCTCCACCCTGCCTTCAGCCCCGTCCTCTGGGCAGGTTCAGCCCCAGGCTCCCTTGTCCCCTTGCTCCCCAGCCCTCGGGGCCACCAGCCAGGCCTGCTGCTCCCCAGTGGCCCCTGGCCCCTCCTCGGCACAGAGCTCAGGGGCCTCAGGACAGGTGGCGTCCAACGGCCCCGAGGCGGTCGCCCAGGTCCTGCTGCGACCAGCCTTCAACAACTCACCGCCCTACGCACACATGAACGGAGTGAGGAAGAAGGAACGTGCCATGCCCCTCCCACAGTCCTCGGCCTGCTGATCCTAGTGGACCCCCCTCTCCATCCCTCATCTCTGATGGACCCCCCCCTCCATCCCTCATCTCTGATGGACCCCCCCCCCTCCATCACTCATCTGTGATGGACCCCTCTGTAGTGGACCCCCCTCTCCATCCCTCATCTCTGATGGACCCCTCTGTGGTGGACCCCCCTCTCCATCCCTTATCTTTGATGGACTCCTCTGTAGTGGACCCCCCTCTCCATCCCTCATCTCTGATGGACCCCTCTGTAGTGGACCCCCCTCTCCATCCCTCATCTCTGATGGACCCCCCTCTCCATCCCTCATCTCTGATGGACTCCTCTGTAGTGGACCCCCCTCTCCATCCCTCATCTCTGATGGACCCCTCTCTGATGGACTCCTCTGTGGTGGACCCCCCTCTCCATCCCTCATCTCTGATGGACCCCCCCTCTCCATCCCTCATCTCTGATGGACTCATCTGTAGTGGACCCCCCTCTCCATCCCTCATCTCTGATGGACTCCTCTGTAGTGGACCCCCCTCTCCATCCCTCATCTCTGGTGGACTCCTCTGTAGTGGACCCCCCTCTCCATCCCTCATCTCTGGTGGACTCCTCTCTGATGGACTCCTCTGTGGTGGACCCCCCTCTCCATCCCTCATCTCTGATGGACTCCTCTCTGATGGACTCCTCTGTAGTGGACCCCCCTCTCCATCCCTCATCTCTGATGGACCCCCCTCTCCATCCCTCATCTCTGATGGACCCCCCCCCCCCCCCCCCCCTCTCCATCCCTCATCTCTGATGGACCCCTCTCTGATGGACTCCTCTGTGGTGGACTCCTACTTTTTCATTCTGTTATTGTATTGACATTTCTATCAGCTGCCTGATATAAAGCACCTCCTGCTGAGGCCTGCTGGGAAAACGCTGGACCACGACCTGAACAACGGTGGTTTAAGATGTATTCCTTTAGGCCCAGCTACCTTTATATATAAAACACAAGTCCGTTGTTCAGGAAGGTTTCTGGTTACCGTTATCAGTCAAAAGTTTGGACACACCTACTCATTCCAGGGTTTTTCTTTAATGTTTACTATTTTCTACATTTGTAGAATAATAGTGAAGACATCAAAACTATGAAATTACACATATGGGATCATGTAGTAACCAAAAAAGTGTTAAACAAATCAAAATATATTTGAGATTCTTCAAAGTAGCCACCCTTTGCCTTGATGACAGCTTTGCACACTCTTGGCATTCTCTCATCCAGCTTCATGAGTTTTCCAACGGTCTTGAAGGAGTTCCCACATATGCTGAGCACTTGTTGGCTGCTTTTCCTTCACTCTGCAGTCCAACTCATCCCAAACCATCTCAATTGGGTTGAGGTCGGGTGATTGTGGAGGCCAGGTCATCTGTGGCATTACTCCATCACTCTCCTTCTTGGTCAAACAGCCCTTACACATCCTGGAGGTGTGTTGGGTCACTGTCCTGTTGAAAAACAAATGATAGTCCCACTAAGCCCAAACCAGAGGGGAAGGCGTATCGCTGCAGAATGCTGTGGTAGCCATGCTGGTTAGGTGTCCCTTGAATTCTAAATAAATCACAGACAGTGTCACCAGCAAAGCACCCCCATACCATCACACCTCCTCCTCCACGCTTCACGGTGGGAACCACACATGCAGAGATCATCCGTTCACCTACTCTGCGTCTCACAAAGACACGGCAGTTGGAAACCAAAAATCTCACATTTGGACTCATCAGACCCAAAGGACAGATTTTCACCAGTCTAATGTCTATTGGTCGTGTTTCTTGGCCCAAACAAGTCTCTTCTTCTTATTGGTGTCCTTTAGTAGTGGTTTCTTTGCAGCAATTCCACCCTGAAGGCCTGATTCACACAGTCTCCTCTGAACAGTTGATGTTGAGATGTGTCTGTTACTTGAACTCTGTGAAGCATTTATTTGGGCAGTGCAGTGCAGGTAACTCTAATGAACGTATCCTCTGCAGCAGAGGTAACTCTGGGTCTTCCTTTCCTGTGGCGGTCCTCATGAGAGCCAGTTTCATCATAGCGCTTGATGGTTTTTGCGACTGCACTTGAATAAACTTTCAAAGTTCTTGAAATGTTCCGTATTGACTGACCTTCATGTCTTAAAGTAATGATGGACTGTCGTTTCTCTTTGCTTATTTGAGCTGTTCTTGCCATAATATGGACTTGGTCTTTTACCAAATAGGGCTATCTTCTGTACAACACCCATACCTTGTCACAACACAACTGATTGGCTCAAACGCATTAAGAAGGAAAGAAATTCCACAAATTAACTTTTTAAGGCACACCTGTTAATTGAAATGCATTCCAGGTGACTACCTCATGAAGCTGGTTGAGAGAATGCAAAGCTGTCATCAAAGCAAAGGGTGGCTATTTGAAGAATCTGAAATATAAAATATATTTTGAACTGTTTCTCTTTTTTTGGTTACTACATGATTCCATATGTGTTATTTCATAGTGTTGATGTCTTCACTATTATTTTACAATGTAGAAAATAGTAAAAATAAAGAAAAACCCTGGAATGAGTAGGTGTGTCTAAACTTTTGACTGGTGCTGAGATGGTACACTATATATATATATATATATATATATATATATATATATATATATATATATATATATATATATATATATATAGTGTGTGTGTTTTTTATTAGTTTTTCTAAATTTTCCCAAATGGAGACAGCCTTTCAGAGTGAATGTTGGTTGGTTGGCTCACTGTGCAATATTGGGGGGTATGATTATTATTGTGAGGTAAATGTTTTCTCTTCTGTCTGGAAGCAACGCCAATGGCCAAGCGCCGTCTGTCTCTGTGTCTGTGTTGTATATCAGTGGATGGACAGACATGATCCGCTCTGTTGCACTGGGACAAGATGGCCACCACTGATGATGTTTAGCTGTCTGGCCTAAACTACATGTCTTCTCACTTTTGTCTTGTCTGTGATTGACAGGAAGCGTTCTGACATTGGTGTAAACTACATGTCGTCTCCAAGGCCTACAAGACATGACTAAATGATTTAGTATCTTAAAGGATTGGATCAATGCGAGGTTGTTTTATCCAGTCCTTCAGTTCCCTTCTTAGTTCCTCTGACCGGATGTATGGCTCCATATGCTTAGTTCCTCCTGACCAGATGTATGGCTCCATATGCTGAGTTCCTCTGACCAGATGTATGGCTCCATATGCTTAGTTCCTCTGACCAGATGTATGGCTCCATATGCTTAGTTCCTCTGACCAGATGTATGGCTCCATATGCTGAGTTCCTCCTGACCAGATGTATGGCTCCATATGCTTAGTTCCTTCTGACCAGATGTATGGCTCCATATGCTTAGTTCCTCTGACCAGATGTATGGCTCCATATGCTTAGTTCCTCTGACCAGATGTATGGCTCCATATGCTTAGTTCCTCTGACCAGATGTATGGCTCCATATGCTTAGTTCCTCTGACCAGATGTATGGCTCCATATGCTTAGTTCCTCTGACCAGAGAACAGATGTATGGCTCCATATGCTTAGTTCCTTCTGACCAGATGTATGGCTCCATATGCTTAGTTCCTCTGACTCCATATGCTTAGTTCCTCCTGACCAGATGTATGACTCCATATGCTTAGTTCCTCTGACCGGAGAACAGATGTATGGCTCCATATGTTTAGTTCCTCTGACCGGATGTATGGCTCCATATGCTTAGTACCTCTGACCGGATGTATGGTTACATATGCTTAGTTCCTCTGACCAGATGTATGGCTCCATATGCTTAGTTCCTCTGACCAGATGTATGGCTCCATATGCTTAGTTCCTCTGACCAGATGTATGGCTCCATATGCTTAGTTCCTCTGACCGGATGTATGGCTCCATATGCTTAGTTCCTCTGACCAGAGAACAGATGTATGGCTCCATATGCTTAGTTCCTCTGACTCCATATGCTTAGTTCCTCTGACTCCATATGCTTAGTTCCTCTGACTCCATATGCTTAGTTCCTCCTGACCAGATGTATGGCTCCATATGCTTAGTTCCTCTGACCAGATGTATGGCTCCATATGCTTAGTTCCTCTGACCAGATGTATGGCTCCATATGCTTAGTTCCTCTGACCAGATGTATGGCTCCATATGCTGAGTTCCTCCTGACCAGATGTATGACTCCATATGCTTAGTTCCTCTGACCGGAGAACAGATGTATGGCTCCATATGTTTAGTTCCTCTGACCGGATGTATGGCTCCATATGCTTAGTTCCTCTGACCGGATGTATGGCTCCATATGCTTAGTTCCTCTGACCGGATGTATGGTTCCATATGCTTAGTTCCTCCTGACCAGATGTATGGCTCCATATGCTTAGTTCCTCTGACCAGATGTATGGCTCCATATGCTTAGTTCCTCTGACTCCATATGCTTAGTTCCTCTGACCGGAGAACAGATGTATGGCTCCATATGTTTAGTTCCTCTGACCGGATGTATGGTTCCATATGCTTAGTTCCTCTGACCAGATGTATGGCTCCATATGCTTAGTTCCTCTGACTCCATATGCTTAGTTCCTCTGACCGGAGAACAGATGTATGGCTCCATATGTTTAGTTCCTCTGACCGGATGTATGGCTCCATATGCTTAGTACCTCTGACCGGATGTATGGTTCCATATGCTTAGTTCCTCTGACCAGATGTATGGCTCCATATGTTTAGTTCCTCTGACCAGATGTATGGCTCCATATGTTTAGTTCCTCTGACCGGATGTATGGTTCCATATGCTTAGTTCCTCTGACCGGATGTATGGCTCCATATGCTTAGTTCCTCTGACCAGATGTATGGCTCCATATGCTTAGTTCCTCTGACCAGATGTATGGCTCCATATGCTTAGTTCCTCTGACCAGATGTATGGCTCCATATGCTTAGTTCCTCTGACCGGCTGTATGGCTCCATATGCTTAGTTCCTCTGACCAGAGAACAGATGTATGGCTCCATATGCTTAGTTCCTCTGACTCCATATGCTTAGTTCCTCCTGACCAGATGTATGGCTCCATATGCTTAGTTCCTCTGACCAGATGTATGGCTCCATATGCTTAGTTCCTCTGACCAGATGTATGGCTCCATATGCTTAGTTCCTCCTGACCAGATGTATGGCTCCATATGTTTAGTTCCTCCTGACCAGATGTATGGCTCCATATGTCTGCATCCCAAATGGCATCCTATTCCCTGTGTTGTGCACTACTTGTTGACCAAATGTTTTCCAATATGTAGGGAGTAGAGACAGACAGGAGTTGTCTCCAGTCCAGTAGTATGGAGAGAGGGAGACATTGTTGTACACAGCAGGTATATATTTACACTGTGGTCTCTGCTCTGAGATTCAGAACATTTCTCCATGGCTCTTCCAGTTGTTCACTACATGACCAACAGTATGTGGACACCTGCTCGTCAAACATCTCATTCCAAAATGATGGGCATTAATATGGAGTTGGTCCCCCCCTTTGCTGCTATAACAGCCTCCACTCTTCTGGGAAGGCTTTCCACTAGATGTTGGAACATTGCTGCGGGGACTTGCTTCCATTCAGCCACAAGCATTAGTGAGATCGGGGCACTGATGTTAGGCGATTAGACCTGGCTCACAGTCGGCGTTCCAATTCATCCCCAAAGGTGTTCGATGGGGTTGAGGTCAGGGCTCTGTGCAGGCCAGTCAAGTTCTTCCACACTGATCTCAACAAGCCATTTCTGTATGGACCTCGCTTTGTGCATGGGGGCATTGTCATGCTGAAACAGGAAAGGGACTTCCCCAAACTGTTACCACAAAGTTGAAAGCACAGAATCATCTAGAATGTCATTGTATGCTGTAGCATTTAGATTTATGTTCACTGGAACTAAGGGCTCTACCCGGAACCATGAAAAACAGCCCCAGACCGTTATTCCTCCTCCACCAAACTTTACAGTTGGCACTATGCATTGGGGCAGGTAGTGTTCTCCTGGCATCCGCCAAACCCAGATTTGTCCATCAGACTGCCAGATGGTGAAGCGTGATTCATCACTCCAGAGAACGCGTTTCCACTGCTCCAGAGTCCAATGGTGGCGAGCTTTACACCACTCCAGCCGACGCTTGGCATTGGGCATGGTGATCTTAGGCTGGCGTGCTGCCGCTCGGCCATGGAAACCCATTTCATAAAGCTCCCGACGAAGAGTTGTTGTGCTGCCGTTGCTTCCAGAGGCAGTTTGGAACTCGGTAGTGAGTGTTTTTAAACGCGCTATGTACTTCAGCACTCGGCGGTCCCGTTCTGTGAGCTTGTGTGGCCTACCACTCCGTGGCTGAGCCTTTGTTGCTCCTAGACGTTTCCACTGCACAATAACGGCACTTACAGTTGACCGGGGGCAGCTATTTGACTAACTGACTTGTTGGTAAGGTTGCATCCTATGACGGTGCCACGTTGAAAGTCACTGAGCTCTTCAGTAAGGGCCATTCTACTGCCAATGTTTGTCTATGGAGATTGCATGGGTGTGTGTGTGGTCAATTTTATACACGTCAGCAACGGGTGTGGCTGAAATTAGCTGAATCCACTAATTTGAAAGGGTGTCCACATACTTTTGTATATTTGTGTAGTTAGACCTCAGAACATTTTCATACACAACCTGTTTGTGTCTTTGTGATCACTGTTTATGTTCTTCTAAGTAATTGTCTGTACAGAAGCTGCTATTTAATTCTTTATTTTCCTTGTGGTTATAATATATCAATATAAAATGATTCGTTCAGGTTGATTTGTTTTACTCTCGTTCCCACTACAGTCCATTTTGTTTTTCTGCTTGTTGTATTTCTCAAACAATTCATTCATACGAAACATCCTTGTTTCTCTTTTAACTCATAAAGATATGCTGTTTTGCCACATATTGTCCAAAGCCTTTCACCAATACATTGTTGTTTTTGCTAGAAAGATGGCTTTTTCTTTTCGTTTCTTAGAGGTTTAGTGACGGTTTTCCCAACTGTTGTCTTTCCTGAATGAAGGTCAGAGAGATACTGCCATATCTACCCCCATTACTAGATCAAATAATGAGCTGCTACTGCCATATCTACCCCCATTACTAGACCTGCTACTGCCATATCTACCCCCATTACTAGACCTGCTACTGCCATATCTACCCCCATTACTAGACCTGCTACTGCCATATCTACCCCCATTACTAGACCTGCTACTGCCATATCTACCCCCCATTACTAGACCTGCTACTGCCATATCTACCCCCCATTACTAGACCTGCTACTGCCATATCTACCCCCATTACTAGACCTGCTACTGCCATATCTACCCCCATTACTAGACCTGCTACTGCCATATCTACCCCCATTACTAGACCTGCTACTGCCATATCTACCCCCATTACTAGACCTGCTACTGCCATATCTACCCCCATTACTAGACCTGCTGCTGCCATATCTACCCCCCATTACTAGACCTGCTGCTGCCATATCTACCCCCATTACTAGACCTGCTACTGCCATATCTACCCCCATTACTAGACCTGCTACTGCCATATCTACCCCCATTACTAGACCTGCTACTGCCATATCTTCCCCCCATTACTAGACCTGCTACTGCCATATCGACCCCCATTACTAGACCTGCTACTGCCATATCGACCCCCATTACTAGACCTGCTACTGCCATATCGACCCCCATTACTAGACCTGCTACTGCCATATCGACCCCCATTACTAGACCTGCTACTGCCATATCGACCCCCATTACTAGACCTGCTACTGCCATATCGACCCCCATTACTAGACCTGCTACTGCCATATCGACCCCCATTACTAGACCTGCTACTGCCATATCGACCCCCATTACTAGACCTGCTACTGCCATATCGACCCCCATTACTAGACCTGCTACTGCCATATCGACCCCCATTAGTAGACCTGCTACTGCCATATCTTCCCCCCATTACTAGATCAAATAATGAGCTGCTACTGCCATATCTTCCCCCCATTACTAGAGCTGCTACTGCCATATCTTCCCCCCATTACTAGACCTGCTACTGCCATATCTACCCCTATTACTAGACCTGCTACTGCCATATCTACCCCCATTACTAGATCAAATAATGAGCTGCTACTGCCATATCTTCCCCCATTACTAGACCTGCTACTGCCATATCTACCCCATTACGAGATCAAATAATGAGCTGCTACTGCCATATCTACCCCCATTACTAGATCAAATAATGAGCTGCTACTGCCATATCTCCCCCCCATTACTAGACCTGCTACTGCCATATCTACCCCCATTACTAGACCTGCTACTGCCATATCTACCCCCATTACTAGACCTGCTACTGCCATATCTACCCCCCATTACTAGACCTGCTACTGCCATATCTACCCCCCATTACTAGACCTGCTACTGCCATATCTACCCCCCATTACTAGACCTGCTACTGCCATATCTACCCCCCATTACTAGACCTGCTACTGCCATATCTACCCCCATTACTAGACCTGCTACTGCCATATCTACCCCCATTACTAGACCTGCTACTGCCATATCTACCCCCATTACTAGACCTGCTACTGCCATATCTACCCCCCATTACTAGACCTGCTACTGCCATATCTACCCCCCATTACTAGACCTGCTACTGCCATATCTACCCCCATTACTAGACCTGCTACTGCCATATCTTCCCCCCATTACTAGACCTGCTACTGCCATATCTACCCCCATTACTAGACCTGCTACTGCCATATCTACCCCCATTACTAGACCTGCTACTGCCATATCGACCCCCATTACTAGACCTGCTACTGCCATATCGACCCCCATTACTAGACCTGCTACTGCCATATCGACCCCCATTACTAGACCTGCTACTGCCATATCGACCCCCATTACTAGACCTGCTACTGCCATATCGACCCCCATTACTAGACCTGCTACTGCCATATCTACCCCCATTACTAGACCTGCTACTGCCATATCTAGCCCCATTACTAGACCTGCTACTGCCATATCTACCCCCATTACTAGACCTGCTACTGCCATATCTACCCCCATTAGTAGACCTGCTACTGCCATATCTTCCCCCCATTACTAGATCAAATAATGAGCTGCTACTGCCATATCTTCCCCCCATTACTAGACCTGCTACTGCCATATCTACCCCTATTACTAGACCTGCTACTGCCATATCTTCCCCCATTACTAGATCAAATAATGAGCTGCTACTGCCATATCTACCCCCATTACTAGATCAAATAATGAGCTGCTACTGCCATATCTCCCCCCCATTACTAGACCTGCTACTGCCATATCTCCCCCCCATTACTAGACCTGCTACTGCCATATCTCCCCCCATTACTAGACTTGCTACTGCCATATCTACCCCCCATTACTAGACCTGCTACTGCCATATCTCCCCCCATTACTAGCTCTGCTACTGCCATATCTTCCCCCATTACTAGACCTGCTACTGCCATATCTACCCCCATTACTAGACCTGCTACTGCCATATCTTCCCCCATTACTAGACCTGTGTCGTGTCTTTGGCTATGCCGGATTAAGTGATATGACATGCTAACCTATAAAATGATTTCTCGGTAATTAATATTACCTGATTAAGCTAATCATGTAAATGTAATTAACTAGAAAGCCGGGGCACCACGGAAGAACGTTTATAGAGCTGTTATCTTCCGAATAAACTCTTAAAATACTTAGTAATATTTTACATCGATAGCAGTCAATATTAACCCTTATCTTATTTTCAGTCTCATAATGAAAGTTGTCAAATCTTGGTTATCTTCACGAACCCTGGCTAACAAGTTGAATCAGCAATACAAAATTGGGTTTAATTATTTATTTACTAAATACCTAACTAATCACACAGAATTACAAATACACAGAATACAAATTATGTCATACAGAAAACGTCCCGGTGGACGCAACCTGGTTACACAAAGGAAAGGGGGTTGGGCTTGAATGAAAGAGCGGGAAGACTTAGGAACCACAAACAGCAGCTATGCTATCGTAAATACATTATCTTATGCATTCTAAATTACCGCCCATTTGGAAAAGGAAAATGCAATAAATATTTACTCTGAGCTGCGCTTCGGTAGATTGGTCGTAGATGCTGGCCGGGTTGGCCAACAGATCTTCCTGTACTCGGAACAATGTCTCTGGTGGTAATTTGGATACGTGGTGGTATCTTCGTCCGTCTGTTAGACTGGATCCGTCGTCCGTCCTTTCCTAGCCCACGTTGACAGCGGCAGCTGCTAACTCAACGGCTAGGAAGTATCACTTCTGTAGTGAATAAGCTCAAAGTTCATACCAGTTCATACCATAGCTCACGCCAAGGTTGGCTTAGTTCTGTTCTTGACATGTGTGTCCTTCTAACGTAGAGGCTGCAGACCTCACGTACTGGAACTACCGTTATCTTTTCGTCAAAGGCTTATATAGTGGAGAGGGGGGAGGATGTGTTTCATCGTTTATAACCCCTCCTCTTCACAGGGGTGGGCCACTGATCAAGCAGGGCACTTTCCTTATGAAAACCCAATTCTCTCATTTGGAAGCTAAAATTACATTTAATCTCCTAACAAACAATTTCAATATCAAACATTTCAATTGCATAACAATTCCATGTTACTCTGATAACTAGAGGGTGTATACTTTCCCAGGTACAGTTTGTCATCCTGTCATCAGTCATAATGTCACAGATAATAATGAACTGACATCCATACTCATTACGTTATCAAGCATATTTCCAACTGGTTTTATTACCAAAATATGGTTCCTTTCCCCATTTGTTTGATGTTCCCAGACTCTCTATATTTAGCAGGACAGCAGTCCTTCAGTAGGGTCAGTAAGAGAGGGGAAGGGAGAAAGGTATTTATGGGGGGGTCATAAACCTTACCCACAGGCCAACGTCATGACACCTGCTACTGCAATATCTTCCCCCATTACTAGACCTGCTACTGCCATATCTACCCCCCATTACTAGACCTGCTACTGCCATATCTTCCCCCATTACTAGACCTGCTACTGCCATATCTACCCCCATTACTAGACCTGCTACTACCATATCTACCCCCCATTACTAGACCTGCTACTGCCATATCTTCCCCCATTACTAGACCTGCTACTGCCATATCTACCCCCATTACAAGACCTGCTACTGCCATATCTTCCCCCACTACTAGATCAAATAATGAGCTGCTACTGCCATATCTACCCCCCATTACTAGATCAAATAATGAGCTGCTACTGCCATATCTACCCCCATTACTAGATAAAATAATGAGCTGCTACTCCCAAATCTACCCCCATTACTAGATCAAATAATGAGCTGCTACTGCCATATCTACCCCCATTACTAGACCTGCTACTGCCATATCTTCCCCCATTAGTAGACCTGCTACTGCCATATCTACCCCCATTACTAGACCTGCTACTGCCATATCTACCCCCATTACTAGACCTGCTACTGCCATATCTACCCCCATTACTAGACCTGCTACTGCCATATCTTCCCCCCATTACTAGATCAAATAATGAGCTGCTACTGCCATATCTACCCCCATTACTAGACCTGCTACTGCCATATCTTCCCCCATTAGTAGACCTGTTACTGCCATATCTACCCCCATTACTAGACCTGCTACTGCCATATCTTCCCCCCATTACTAGATCAAATAATGAGCTGCTACTGCCATATCTACCCCCCATTACTAGATCAAATAATGAGCTGCTACTGCCATATCTTCCCCCCATTACTAGACCTGCTACTGCCATATCTACCCCCATTACTAGACCTGCTACTGCCATATCTTCCCCCATTACTAGACCTGCTACTGCCATATCTTCCCCCATTACTAGACCTGCTACTGCCATATCTTCCCCCATTACTAGACCTGCTACTGCCATATCTACCCCCCATTACTAGACCTGCTACTGCCATATCTACCCCCCATTACTAGATCAAATAATGAGCTGCTACTGCCATATCTACCCCCCATTACTAGATCAAATAATGAGCTGCTACTGCCATATCTACCCCCATTACTAGATCAAATAATGAACTGCTACTGCCATATGTAACCCATTACTAGATCAAATAATGACCTGCTACTGCCATATCTACCCCCCATTAGTAGACCTGCTACTGCCATATCTTCCCCCATTAGTAGACCTGCTACTGCCATATCTACCCCCATTACTAGACCTGCTACTGCCATATCTTCCCCCCATTACTAGATCAAATAATGAGCTGCTACTGCCATATCTTCCCCCATTACTAGACCTGCTACTGCCATATCTACCCCCCATTACTAGATCAAATAATGAGCTGCTACTGCCATATCTACCCCCCATTACTAGATCAAATAATGAGCTGCTACTGCCATATCTACCCCCATTACTAGATCAAATAATGAACTGCTACTGCCATATCTACCCCCATTACTAGATCAAATAATGACCTGCTACTGCCATATCTACCCCCATTACTAGATCAAATAATGAGCTGCTACTGCCATATCTACCCCCCATTACTAGATCAAATAATGAGCTGCTACTGCCATATCTACCCCCATTACTAGATCAAATAATGACCTGCTACTGCCATATCTACCCCCCATTAGTAGACCTGCTACTGCCATATCTTCCCCCATTAGTAGACCTGCTACTGCCATATCTACCCCCATTACTAGACCTGCTACTGCCATATCTACCCCCATTACTAGACCTGCTACTGCCATATCTTCCCCCCATTACTAGATCAAATAATGAGCTGCTACTGCCATGTCTTCCCCCATTACTAGACCTGCTACTGCCATATCTACCCCCCATTACTAGATCAAATAATGAGCTGCTACTGCCATATCTATCCCCATTACTAGACCTGCTACTGCCATATCTACCCCCCATTACTAGACCTGCTACTGCCATATCTTCCCCATTACTAGACCTGCTACTGCCATATCTACCCCCCATTACTAGACCTGCTACTGCCATATCTACCCCCCATTACTAGACCTGCTACTGCCATATCTACCCCCCATTACTAGACCTGCTACTGCCATATCTTCCCCCATTACTAGACCTGCTACTGCCATATCTACCCCATTACTAGACCTGCTACTGCCATAGCTACCCCCATTACTAGACCTGCTACTGCCATATCTACCCCCCATTACTAGATCAAATAATGAGCTGCTACATCTACCCCCATTACTAGATCAAATAATGAGCTGCTACTGCCATATCTTCCCCCCATTACTAGATCAAATAATGAGCTGCTACTTCCATATCTACCCCCCATTACTAGACCTGCTACTGCCATATCTACCCCCATTACTAGACCTGCTACTGCCATATCTACCCCTCATTACTAGATCAAATAATGAGCTGCTACTGCCATATCTACCCCCATTACTAGATCAAATAATGAGCTGCTACTGCCATATCTACCCCCCATTACTAGATCAAATAATGACCTGCTACTGCCATATCTACCCCATTACTAGATCAAATAATGACCTGCTACTGCCATATCTACCCCCCATTACTAGACCTGCTACTGCCATATCTTCCCCCATTAGTAGACCTGCTACTGCCATATCTTCCCCCATTACTAGATCAAATAATGAGCTGCTACTGCCATATCTACCCCCATTACTAGACCTGCTACTGCCATATCTACCCCCCATTACCAGACCTGCTACTGCCATATCTACCCCCATTACTAGACCTGCTACTGCCATATCTACCCCCATTACTAGATCAAATAATGAGCTGCTACTGCCATATCTACCCCCATTACTAGATCAAATAATGAGCTGCTACTGCCATATCTACCCCCCATTACTAGATCAAATAATGACCTGCTACTGCCATATCTACCCCCATTACTAGATCAAATAATGACCTGCTACTGCCATATCTACCCCCCATTACTAGACCTGCTACTGCCATATCTTCCCCCATTAGTAGACCTGCTACTGCCATATCTTCCCCCATTAGTAGACCTGCTACTGCCATATCTACCCCCCATTACTATATCAAATAATGAGCTGCTACTGCCATATCTACCCCCATTACTAGACCTGCTACTGCCATATCTACCCCCCATTACTAGACCTGCTACTGCCATATCTACCCCCATTACTAGACCTGCTACTGCCATATCTACCCCCATTACTAGATCAAATAATGCTAGTTACCCACCATACTTTGTATTGAGTCAGATTCCTGATTAGATCAGGTAAAACCCATCCTCTCTAACGTAAAGGAACTGTAAAAGACTGGTTGAACACTAAACACAAATGCACTCAGTTAATTGTAAACATTTTAATTCCAGGAAGGTTAATATACTGGTACATCGGTTGATAATGCTGTATGTTAGAATTCCCAGTGGACTAGCTGGTTGGGAAGCATTTTGAAGGATTTGTTTACATTTACATTTTAGTCATTTAGCAGACGCTCTTATCCAGAGCGACTTACAGTAGTGAATGCATACATTTCATACATTTTTTTCTCTGTACTTGTCCCCCGTGGGAATCGAACCCTCAACCCTGGCGTTGCAAACACCATGCTCTACCAACTGAGCCACACGTCATTCGCGTGAAGAAAAGACTGAAATACAGGGGGGCGGAGATCAGAGTGCCTTGCGAGAATTTGTTGGCGAGTGGGTAACCTGCCTCTACCATCTTTTCTATTTGCCAACGTGCAATCACTGGAGAATAAACTGGATGATCTCTGCTCGAGACTATCCTACCAACGGGACATTAAAAACGGTAAAATCTTGTG
The DNA here is from genome assembly GCF_901001165.1 of Salmo trutta. NCBI lineage: Eukaryota > Metazoa > Chordata > Actinopteri > Salmoniformes > Salmonidae > Salmo > Salmo trutta. The sequence goes on from NW_021822565.1 coordinate 582,532, forward strand.
TTTCACTGAGTCGTGGCTGAACGATGACAATATTCAGTGTGCTGGGTTTTCCGTGCATTGGCAGGACAGAACAGCTACGTCTAAGACGAGGGGTTGGGGTGTGTGTCTCTATTGGTCAATAACCGCTGATGTGCGATGTCTAATATTAGGGAGGTCTCGAGATATTGCTCGCCTGAGGTAGAGTACATCATGATAAACAGTTGACCACACTATCTACCAAGAGAGCCGTCTATTTACCACCACAAACCGATGCTGGCACTAAGACCGCACTCAACCAGCTGTATAAGGCCATAAGCAAACAAGAAAATGCTCATCCTGAAGCGGCACTCCTAGTGGCCGGGGACTTTAATGCAGGCAAACTTAAATCCATTTTACCTCATTTCTACCAGCATGTTAAATGTGCAACCAAAGGGAAAAAAAACTAGACCACCTTTACTCCACACACAGAGACGCATACAAAGCTCTCCCTCGCCCTCCATTTGGAAAATCTGACCATAATTCTATCCTCCTGATTCCTGTTTACAAGCAAAAATTAAAGCAGGAAGTATCAGTGACTCACTCAATACGGAAGTGGTCAGATGACGCAGATGCTAAGCGACAGGACTGTTTTGCTGCACAGACTGGAATATGTTCTGGGATTCATCCAATGGTATTGAGGAGTATACCACATCAGTCATCGTCTTCATCAATAAGTGCATCGATGTCGTCGTCCCCATGGTGACTTCACGTACATATCCCAACCAGAAGCCATGGATTACAGGCAACATCTGCACCGAGCTAAAGGCTAGAGCTGCCACTCTCGAGGGGCAGGACACTAATCCTGTTGCTTATAAGAAATCCCGCTATGCCCTCAGACAAACCATCAAACAGGCAAAGCATCAATACAGGACTATGATTGAATCCTACTACACCGACTCTGACGTTCTTCAGGATGTGGCAGGGCCTGAAACCTATTACGGACTACAAAGGGAAACCCAGCAATGAGCTGCCCAGTGACACGAGCCTACCAGTTGAGCTAAATGCGTTTTATGCTTGCTTCGAGTCAAGCAACACTGAAGCATGCATGAGACCACCAGCTGTTCCGGACAACTGTGTGATCACGCTCTCTGTAGCAGATGTGATTAAGACATTTTAAACAGGTCAACATTCACAAGGCCGCGGGGCCAGATGGATTACCAGGACGTGTTCTCAAAGCATGCGCGGACCAACAGGCAAGTGTCTTCACTGACATTTTCAACCTCTCCCTGACTGAGTCTGTAATACCTACATGTTTCAAGCAGACCACCATAATCCCTGTGCCCAAGAAATCGAAGGTAACCTGCCTAAATGACTACCGCCACATAGCACTCACGTCGGTAGCCATGAAGTGCTTTGAAAGGCTGGTCATGGCTCACATCAACACCATCAGCCCGGAAACCTTAGACCCAGTCCAATTCGCATAGATGATGCAATCTCAATCGCACTCCACACTGCCCTTTCCCACCTGGACAAAAGGAACATCTAGAGTGTCAAGAAAAAGTATATGAACCCTTTGGAATAACCTGGATTTCTGCGTGAATTGGTCAATAAATTTGATCTGATCTTCATCTAGGTCACAACAACAGACAGTCTGCTAAAACTAATACACAATTATACGTTTTCGTGTCTTTATTGAACACACCGTGTTAACATTCACAGTGCAGGGTGGGAAAAGTATGTGAACCCTTGGATTTAATAACTGGTTGACCCTCCTTTGGCAGCAATAACCTCAACCAAACATGTTCTGTAGTTGTGGATCAGACCTGCACAACGGTCAGGAGGAATTTTGGACCATTTCTCTTTACAAAACTGTTTCAGTTCAGCAATATTCTTGGGATGTCTGGTGTGAACTGCTCTCTTGAGGTCATGCCACTGCATCTCAATCTGGTTGAGGTCAGGACTCTGACTGGGCCACTCCAGAAGGCGTATTTTCTTCTGTTGAAGCCGTTCTGTTGTTGATTTACTTCTGTGTTTTGGGTCGTTGTCCTGTTGCGTCACCCAACTTCTGTTGAGCTTCAATTGGCAGACAGAGAGCCTAACATTCTCCTGCAAAATGTCTTGATAAACTTGGGAATTCATTTTTCCGTCGACGATAGCAAGCTGTCCAGGCCCTGAGGCAGCAAAGCAGACCCAAAACATGACGCTCCCTCCACCATACTTTACAGTTGGGATGAGGTTTTGATGTTGGTGTGCTGTGCCTTTTTTTCTCCACACATAGTGTTGTGTTCCTTCCAAACAACTTATCTTTTTCATCTGTCCACAGAATATTTTGCCAGTAGCGCTGTGGAACATCCAGGTGCTCTTTTGCGAACTTCAGACGTGCAGCAATGTTTTTTTTGGACAGCAGTGGCTTCTTCCATGGTGTCCTCCCATGAACACCATTCTTGTTGAACTTTCTCCATTTATAGACAATTTGTCTTACTGTGAACTGATGAACATCAAGGCTTTTAGAGATACTTTTGTAACCCTTTCCAGCTTTATGCAAGTCAACAATTCTTAATCTTGGGTCTTCTGAGATCTATTTTGTTTGAGGCATGGTTCACATCAGGCAATGCTTCTTGTGAATAGTAAACTCACATTGTGTGAGTGTTTTTTATAGGGCAAGGCAGCTCTAACCAACATCTCCAATCTCATCTCATTGATTGGACTCCAGGTTAGCTGACTCGTGGCTCCAAGTAGCTTTTTGGAGAAGTCATTAGCCTATGAGTTCACATACTTTTTCCAACCTACAGTGTGAATATTTAAACGATGTATTCAATATAGATAAGAAAAATCCAATATTTTGTGTTATTAGTTTAAGGACACTGTGTGTTGTGACTTAAATGGTCAGATTTAATTTTATGACCAATTTATGCAGAAATACAGGTAATTCCAGGGTTCACATACTTTTTCTTGCCACTGTATGTGAGAATGCTGTTCATTGACTACAGCTCAGCGTTCAACACCATAGTGCCCTCAAAGCTCATCACTAAGCTAAGGACCCTGGGACTAAACACCTCCCTCTGCAACTGGATCCTGGACTTCCTGACAGGCCGCCCCCAGGTGGTGAGGGTAGGCAGCAACACATCTGCCACGTCAATACAGGCAACAACATCCCTGCCACGCTGATCGTCAACACGGGGGCCCCTCAGGATTGTGTACTTAGTCCCCTCCTGTACTCCCTGTTCACCCACGACTGTGTGGAAAGCACGACTCCAACACCATTTAAGTTTGCTGATGACACAACAGTGGTAGGCCTGATCACCGACAACGATGATACAGCCTATAGGGAGGAGGTCAGAGATCTGGCCGGGTGGTGCCAGAATAACAACCTCTCCCTCAACGTAACCAAGACTAAGGAGATGATTGTGGACTACAGGAAAAAGGAGAACCGAGCACGCCCCCATTCTCATCGACGGGGCTGTAGTGGAGCAGGTTGAGAGCTTCAAGTTCCTTGGTGTCCACATCAACAACAAACTATCATGATCCAAGCACATCAAGACAGTCGTGAAGAGGGCACGACAAAACCTTTTCTCCCTCAGGAGACTGAAAAGATTTGGTATGGTTCCCCAGATCCTCAATAACTTCTACAGCTGCACCATCGAGAGCATCCTGACCGGTTGCATCATCACCTGGTATGGCAACTGCTTGGCATCCGATCGTATGGCGCTACAGAGGGTAGTGTGTATGGCCCAGTACATCACTGGGTCAAAGCTTCCTGCCATCCAGGACCTACAGTGCCTTCGGAAAGTATTCAGACCACTTGACTTTCTCCACATTTTGTTCAGTTACAGCCTTTGTTTGATGAGTCTAAAATTGATTAAATTAATCTACACACATCAATCTACACACAACACCCCAAAATGTCCTCATCAATCTACACACAACACCCCAAAATGACAAAGCTAAAACTGTTTTTAGAAATGTTTGCTAATTTATTAAAAACAGAAATACCTTATTTACTTAAGTATTCAAACCCTTTGCTATGAGACTCTAAATTGAGCTCAGGTGCATCCTGTTTCCATTGATCATCCTTCAGATGTTTCTACAACTTGATTGGAGTCCACCTGTGGTAAATTCAATTGATTGAACATGATTTGGAAAGGCACACACCTGTCTATATAAGGTCCCACAGTTGACAGTGAATTTCAGAGCAAAAACCAAGCCATGAGGTCAAAGGAATTGTCCATGGAGCTCCAAGACAGGATTGTGTCGAACCACCAAGACTCTTCCTAGAGCTGGCCACCCGGCCAAACTGAGAATGGGGAGAAGGGCCTTGGTCAGGGAGGTGACCAAGAACCCAATGATCACTCTGACAGAGCTCTAGTTCCTCTGTGGCGATGGTAGAATCTTCCAGAAGGACAACCATCTCTGCAGCACTTCATCAATCAGGCCTTTATGGTAGAGTGGCCAGACGGAAGCCACTCCTCAGTAAAAGGCACATGGCTTTCATCAAGCTGCCCACTCAACAAAAAGCTTAACGGTAACCAGTGCCTGCAGCCTGGTTCAGGTAAACACCCTTTGCCTTGATGACATCTTTGCGCACTCTTGGCATTCTCTCAACCAGCTTCACCTGTAATGCATTTCCAACAGTCTTGAAGGCATTCCCACATATGCTGAGCACTTGTTGGCTGCTTTTCCTTCGCTCTGCGGTCCGACTCATCCCAAACCATCTCAATTGGTTGAGGTCGGGGGATTATGGATGCCCAAGCGCCACTCTTATTATTATTATTATTATTGGTGTCCTTTAATTGTGGTTTCTTTGCAGCAATTCCACCCTGAAGGCCTGATTCACGCAGTCTCCTCTGAACAGTTGATGTTGAGATGTGTCTGTTACTTGAACTCTGAAGCATTTATTTGGGCTGCAATTTCTGAGGCTGGTAACTCTAATGAACTTATCCTCTGCAGCAGAGGTAACTCTGGGTCTTCCATTCCTGTGGTGGTCCTCATAAAAGCCAATTTCATCATAACGCTTGATGGTTTTTGCAACTGCACTTTCAAAGTTCTTGAAATGTTCTGTATTGACTGATCTTCATGTCCTAAAAGTAATGATGGACTGTTGTTTCTCTTTGCTTATTTGACCTGTTCTTGCCATAATGGACTTGGCCTTTTAAGCAAAAGGATGTTCCCCAATGCTGGAAGGGAGGGCCCAGAGTGAAAAAGTTTGAGCCTGTAGAGAGAGGTCTTCCCTGTGGCTCAGTTGGTAGAGCATGGTGTTTGCAACGCCAGCATGGTGTGTGCAACGCCAGGGTTGTGGGTTCGATTCCCACGGGGGGCCAGTACAAAAAAAATGCATGAGATGAAATGTATGCATTCACTACTGTAAGTCGCTCTGGATAAGAGCGTCTGCTAAATGACTAAAATGTGAAAATGGTAACCCTTGATCTGCTTAATTCAGTATGCCACTGGTATACATGTTCTGAGACGATCCTGATGTCTGGTGCAGTCGGTTCTGGAGGAAGAGCAACCCCCGGGTCGCTAAAGCTAGAATCGTTACGGATGCCTCAAAAAAAACTACAACAACCGACCAACAAGTCTCATCCGGGCGCCAGTCAATGACGTTGCCGTCGACATTTTTTTCCGTCTTGTTGATAAAAGATCAATATGTTTCCATAGGGACGGGGTGAGGCTTTACACTGCTTCTGCAAGGATAAGGTAAAGGAAGTAGCTAAGATACTGATGTCTGGTGCAGTCGGTTCTGGAGGAAGAGCAACATCCGGGTGATGTGCTCTCCAAGAAGCTAGCTACTGTTTTTGAAACGTTTTAATTGTTCATACATGGCTGGCTAGCTACTTACATAAGTTAACTGTTTGTTTTGCAGATTGCTAAGGAAGACCCAAGTGCTCACAGCTAACGTTAGCTTGCTCTGCATGACATATAGCAACATTATGCTAACGTTAGCTTGCTCTGCATGACATATAGCAACGTTATGCTAACGTTAGCGTGCTCTGCATGGCATATAGCAACGTTATGCTAACGTTAGCTCGCTCTGCATGACATATAGCAACGTTAACGTTATGCTAACGTTAGCTCGCAAGGTACAGTAGGACCGAAGATACCGCTGGTAGAACTAGCTAACGTTACTAGCTAGCTAGATAGTCAGCATCTTTCCTACGATATGTATTGGACACTCAACCAAGCTGTATGTCTGATTTATGAATAAAACAGTGTTTTACTGTATCTAACTATTGGACATGTAGGTGTTTATACTTTAACAATGCATCATGGTCCCAGTCTGATTATGGGAACATCTCTGTGTTGTTTTCCTGTCTAAGGTGTAGCCGTGGTTTAGATAGAAGACCAGGAAGTGACGGTGCTTCCTTGTTGCCATGGCGTCCGAGCTGCAGGAAGCGATCTGCATGGCGAAACAGGAGCGTCACAAGAACCTGTTCCTCAACTACAGGAACCTGAACAACTTCCCCGTGGAGATGCTGAAGGATGAAGGACTACAGTTCCTACAGAGACTTTATATGAAGAGGAACTCTCTCACCACGCTGGTACGGACTGGTGGGGTCTCCTGTCCAGGCTGTTACCTAACACCTTGGACCAGAGCTAGGTGTCTGTCTGGCATAGTTTTAGATCCAGTATTTATGTGTGGTAGCTCTCATTCTGTAGCCTGGCTCTTAGTAATGTAGTCAGTCTTCTATCATTGGCAGGTCATTTATATCTGTGGCGTGACAATGAATGAACAAAGAGATGAGTTTGCTGATTTTACAAATCAGTTGCATTGTGGTCTGTGTTCTAAAAACATGCTTTCTCTCCTTTCTGCAGCCGGATAATCTAGCACAGAAACTCCCCAACTTAATAGAGCTGTAAGTATAGAAGCTCCCCAACTTAATAGAGCTCCAAGTGTAGAAGCTCCCCAACTTAATAGAGCTCCAAGTGTAGAAGCTCCCCTACTTAATAGAGCTCCAAGTGTAGAAGCTCCCCAACTTAATAGAGCTGTAAGTATAGAAGCTCCCCAACTTAATAGAGCTCCAAGTGTAGAAGCTCCCCAACTTAATAGAGCTCCAAGTGTAGAAGCTCCCCTACTTAATAGAGCTCCAAGTGTAGAAGCTCCCCAACTTAATAGAGCTGTAAGTATAGAAGCTCCCCAACTTAATAGAGCTCCAAGTGTAGAAGCTCCCCAACTTAATAGAGCTCCAAGTGTAGAAGCTCCCCTACTTAATAGAGCTCCAAGTGTAGAAGCTCCCCAACTTAATAGAGCTGTAAGTATAGAAGCTCCCCTACTTAATAGAGCTGTAAGTGTAGAAAAGCATATTTTCTTACTGTAGGAAAGACATCGGGGCAGGAATGCATAGGAACTGTTGGACCAGCAGTTTTTCTGCGTCCACTAGATGGCACTACAGTTCCAGATGCATTATATTTTGGGAAAGTAATTATCAACATGTTTGGTACTTTTTACTTGTCAATCTTTAAAGTGTCATTGTTCTTTGTCTCTTCAAGGTATCTGCATTCCAACAATATAACCTGTGTTCCTGAAGGTGATTTCTCAACGATACTCAGTCATTTAGAAGAGGCTGGTGCTGTTATACTGAGTTACTTACATTCAACACCTTGTCAGTACAACACAGAGCCATGACTACATGGAACTCTATTCCACAGAGCCATGACTACATGGAACTCTATTCCACAGAGCCATGACTACATGGAACTCTATTCCACAGCACACAGAGCCATGACTAGATGGAACTCTATTCCACAGCACACAGAGCCATGACTAGATGGAACTCTATTCCACAGCACACAGAGCCATGACTACATGGAACTCTATTCCACAGCACACAGAGCCATGACTAGATGGAACTCTATTCCACAGCACACAGAGCCATGACTAGATGGAACTCTATTCCACAGCACACAGAGCCATGACTAGATGGAACTCTATTCCACAGCACACAGAGCCATGACTAGATGGAGCTCTATTCCACAGAGCCATGACTAGATGGAACTCTATTCCACAGAGCCATGACTAGATGGAACTCTATTCCACAGAGCCATGACTAGATGGAACTCTATTCCACAGAGCCATGACTAGATGGAACTCTATTCCACAGAGCCATGACTAGATGGAACTCTATTCCACAGAGCCATGACTAGATGGAACTCTATTCCACAGAGCCATGACTAGATGGAACTCTATTCCACATCAGGTAACTGATGCAGCAGTAGAATACAATTTAAAAAGCAGGTAAAAATACACCTTATGGAACAGCGAGGACTGTGAAGTAACACAAACATAGGCACAGACACACACACACACACACACACACACACACGATAACATATGCACTATATACACACACACACGATAACATACACACTATACACACACACACACACACAATAACATATGCACTATACACACACACACACACACACACACACGATAAGATACGCACTATACACACACACACACACACAATAACATATGCACTATACACACACACACACACGATAACATACACACACACACACACAATAACATATGCACTATACACACACACACACACACACACACACACGATAACATACACACTATACACACACACACACACACACACACACACACACACACACACGATAACATATGCACTATACACACACACACACACACACACGATAACATACACACTATACACACACACACACAATAACATATGCACTATACACACACACACACGATAACATACACACACACACGATAACATAAGCACTATACACACACGATAACATACACACACACAACATATGCACTATACACACACACGATAACATAAGCACTATACACACACACACACGATAACATAAGCACTATACACACACACACACACGATAACATAAGCACTATACACACACACACACGATAACATAAGCACTATACACACACACACACGATAACATATGCACTATACACACACACACAATAACATATGCACTATACACACACACACACGATAACATACACACACACACGATAACATAAGCACTATACACACACACGATAACATACACACACACAACATATGCACTATACACACACACGATAACATAAGCACTATACACACACACACACGATAACATAAGCACTATACACACACACACACACGATAACATAAGCACTATACACACACACACACGATAACATAAGCACTATACACACACACACACGATAACATAAGCACTATACACACACACACACGATAACATATGCACTATACACACACACACGATAACATAAGCACTATACACACACACACACACACACACGATAACATACACACTATACACACACACACACACACGATAACATACACACTATACACACACAATAACATATGCACTATACACACACACACACACACGTACACATGGATTTTGTATTGTAGATATGTGGTAGTAGAGTAGTGGTCTGAGGGAACACACTTAATTTGTTGTGAAATGTAATGTTTAAAATAAATAATAAACTGCCTTAATGTTGCTGGACCCCAGGAAGAGTAGCTCCTGCCTTGGCAGGAACTAATGGGGATCCTTAATAAACCCCAGGAAGAGTAGCTGCTGCCTTGGCAGGAACTAATGGGGATCCATAATAAACCCCAGGAAGAGTAGCTGCTGCCTTGGCAGGAACTAATGGGGATCCATAATAAACCCCAGGAAGAGTAGCTGCTGCCTTGGCAGGAACTAATGGGGATCCATAATAAACCCCAGGAAGAGTAGCTGCTGCCTTGGCAGGAACTAATGGGGATCCATAATAAACCCCAGGAAGAGTAGCTGCTGCCTTGACAGGAACTAATGGGGATCCATATTAAATCCTAATACAGGTATCCCAATCAGTGTTGTCATTTGAAGGTTTACACAGTAAACAAACAGTTGTATTGAAGCCAAATATCTGACTATAATGTTTTCTGAGGAGCAGATAACCGGTTACCATTGAGCAGGTTCTACCTTAAGTATGGTAGTGGAAACATCACCTTTAAGATGTCTGTCCTGTCCTCAGCTATAGGTAACTTGTCCTGTCTTCAGCGATAGGTAACCTGTCCAGGCTGCAGTCTTTAGACCTGAGTGACAACGCTCTGCATGTCATCTGTCCAGAGATCGGCAGGCTGAGGTCCCTACGACACCTGAGACTGGCCAACAACCAGCTGAAATACCTGCCTCCAGGTAAGACTGGCCAACAACCAGCTGAAATACCTGCCTCCAGGTGAGACTGGCCGACAACCAGCTGAAATACCTGCCTCCAGGTGAGACTGGCCAACAACCAGCTGAAATACCTGCCTCCAGGTGAGACTGGCCAACAACCAGCTGAAATACCTGCCTCCAGGTAAGACTGGCCAACAACCAGCTGAAATACCTGCCTCCAGGTAAGACTGGCCAACAACCAGCTGAAATACCTGCCTCCAGGTAAGACTGGCCAACAACCAGCTGAAATACCTGCCTCCAGGTAAGACTGGCCAACAACCAGCTGAAATACCTGCCTCCAGGTAAGACTGGCCAACAACCAGCTGAAATACCTGCCTCCAGGTAAGACTGGCCAACAACCAGCTGAAATACCTGCCTCCAGGTAAGACTGGCCAACAACCAGCTGAAATACCTGCCTCCAGGTAAGACTGGCCAACAACCAGCTGAAATACCTGCCTCCAGGTAAGACTGGCCAACAACCAGCTGAAATACCTGCCTCCAGGTAAGACTGGCCAACAACCAGCTGAAATACCTGCCTGTGTGTCTCTGTCTCTCTGTTTCTGTCTGTCTGTCTCTGTGTCCTAACTGAGATTGGAGCCCTGTGTGACCTCTTTCTCTTCTCTCTCACACAGAGATTGGAGCCCTGTGTGACCTGGAGACCCTGGATGTCAGTAGGAATGTGTTGGTGTGTCTCCCAGAGCGGCTGCACCAGTGTCTGTCTCTCCAGTGTCTCACTGCTGACAGGAACAACCTGACCAGCTTCCCCAGACAGCTCTGCCAGCTCCACAGCCTCAACGAACTCAGTATGGCTGCTAACCAACTCAGCTCTCTACCCCTAGGTTAGTATGGGGTCAGAGGTCACCACAGCCTCAACCAGCTCAGTATGGCTGCTAACCAACTCACCTCTCTACCCCTAGGTTAGTATGGGGTCAGAGGTCACCACAGCCAGCCAGGGAGGTATGGGCGGCCAGCCAGCCAGCCAGGGAGGTATGGGCGGCCAGCCAGCCAGCCAGGGAGGGTATGGGCGGCCAGCCAGGGAGGTATGGGCGGCCAGCCAGGGAGGTATGGGCGGCCAGCCAGGGAGGTATGGGCGGCCAGCCAGGGAGGTATGGGCGGCCAGCCAGCCAGCCAGGGAGGTATGGGCGGCCAGCCAGCCAGCCAGGGAAATATGGGCGGCCAGCCAGCCAGCCAGGGAAATATGGGCGGCCAGCCAGCCAGCCAGGGAAATATGGGCGGCCAGCCAGCCAGCCAGGGAAATATGGGCGGCCAGCCAGCCAGCCAGGGAAATATGGGCGGCCAGCCAGCCAGCCAGGGAAATATGGGCAGCCAGCCAGCCAGCCAGGGAAATATGGGCAGCCAGCCAGGGAAATATGGGCGGCCAGCCAGCCAGGGAGGTATGGGCGGCCAGCCAGCCAGCCAGGGAGGTATGGGCGGCCAGCCAGCCAGCCAGGGAGGTATGGGCGGCCAGCCAGCCAGCCAGGGAGGTATGGGCGGCCAGCCAGCCAGGGAGGTATGGGCGGCCAGCCAGCCAGCCAGGGAGGTATGGGCGGCCGGCCAGCCAGCCAGCCAGCCAGGTATGGGCGGCCGGCCAGCCAGCCAGCCAGGGAGGTATGGGCGGCCGGCCAGCCAGCCAGGGAGGTATGGGCGGCCAGCCAGGGAGGTATGGGCGGCCAGCCAGGGAGGTATGGGCGGCCAGCCAGGGAGGTATGGCTGCCGGCCGGCCGGCCAGCCAGCCAGCCAGGGAGGTATGGGCGGCCGGCCAGCCAGCCAGCCAGGGAGGTATGGGCGGCCGGCCGGCCTGCCAGCCAGCCAGGGAGGTATGGGCGGCCGGCCGGCCTGCCAGCCAGCCAGGGAGGTATGGGCGGCCGGCCGGCCTGCCAGCCAGCCAGGAGGTATGGGCGGACCGGCCGGCCTGCCTGACAGCCAGGCAGGGAGGTATGGGCGGCCGGCCGGCCTGCCTGCCAGCCAGGCAGGGAGTATGGCGGCCCCGGCCTGCCTGCCAGCCAGGCAGGGAGGTATGGGCGGCCGGCCGGCCTGCCTGCCAGCCAGGCAGGGAGGTATGGGCGGCCGGCCGGCCTGCCTGCCAGCCAGGCAGGGAGGTATGGGCGGCCGGCCGGCCTGCCTGCCAGCCAGGCAGGGAGGTATGGGCGGCCGGCCGGCCTGCCTGCCAGCCAGCCAGGGAGGTATGGGCGGCCGGCCGGCCTGCCTGCCAGCCAGCCAGGGAGGTATGGGCGGCCGGCCGGCCTGCCAGCCAGCCAGCCAGGGAGGTATGGGCGGCCGGCCGGCCTGCCAGCCAGCCAGCCAGGGAGGTATCGGCCGGCCAGCCAGCCAGCCAGGGAGGTATGGGCGGCCGGCCGGCCGGCCAGCCAGCCAGCCAGGGAGGTATGGGCGGCCGGCCGGCCTGCCTGCCAGCCAGCCAGGGAGGTATGGGCGGCCGGCCGGCCTGCCAGCCAGCCAGCCAGGGAGGTATGGGCGGCCGGCCGGCCTGCCAGCCAGCCAGCCAGGGAGGTATGGGCGGCCGGCCGGCCTGCCAGCCAGCCAGCCAGGGAGGTATGGGCGGCCGGCCGGCCTGCCAGCCAGCCAGGGAGGTATGGGCGGCCGGCCGGCCTGCCAGCCAGCCAGCCAGGGAGGTATGGGCGGCCGGCCGGCCAGCCAGCCAGGGAGGTATGGGCGGCCGGCCGGCCTGCCTGCCAGCCAGCCAGGGAGGTATGGGCGGCCGGCCGGCCTTCCAGCCAGCCAGCCAGGGAGGTATCGGCCGGCCTGCCGGCCTTCCAGCCAGCCAGCCAGCCAGGGAGGTATCGGCCGGCCTGCCAGCCAGCCAGCCAGGGAGGTATCGGCCGGCCAGCCAGCCAGCCAGGGAGGTATGGGCGGGCGGGCGACCGGCCGGCCAGCCAGCCGGCCAGGGAGGTATGGGCGGGCGGCCGACCGGCCGGCCAGCCAGCCGGCCAGGGAGGTATGGGCGGGCGGCCGGCCAGCCAGCCAGGGAGGTATGGGCGGCCGGCCGGCCAGCCAGCCAGCCAGGGAGGTATGGGCGGCCGGCCGGCCAGCCAGCCAGCCAGGGAGGTATGGGCGGCCGGCCGGCCAGCCAGCCAGGGAGGTATGGGCGGCCGGCCGGCCAGCCAGCCAGGGAGGTATGTGCGGCCGGCCAGCCAGCCGGTGGTAGATGAGCCTGTCTGATTGTATTCTAGTGGTAGATGAGCCTGTCTGATAGTGGTAGGTGAGCCTGTCTGATAGTGGTAGGTGAGCCTGTCTGATTGTGGTGGGTGAGCCTGTCTGATTGTGGTGGGTGAGCCTGTCTGATAGTGTTCTGGGTGAGCCTGTCTGATAGTGTTCTGGGTGAGCCTGTCTGATTGTGGTGTGTGAGCCTGTCTGATTGTGGTGGGTGAGCCTGTCTGATAGTGGTGGGTGAGCCTGTCTGATAGTGGTGGGTGAGCCTGTCTGATAGTGGTGGGTGAGCCTGTCTGATAGTGGTGGGTGAGCCTGTCTGATAGTGGTGGGTGAGCCTGTCTGATAGTGGTAGCTGTGCCTGTCTGATAGTGGTAGCTGTGCCTGTCTGATAGTGGTAGCTGTGCCTGTCTGATAGTGGTAGGTGTGCCTGTCTGATAGTGGTGGGTGTGCCTGTCTGATAGTGGTGGGTGTGCCTGTCTGATAGTGGTGGGTGTGCCTGTCTGATAGTGGTGGGTGTGCCTGTCTGATAGTGGTGGGTGTGCCTGTCTGATAGTGGTGGGTGTGCCTGTCTGATAGTGGTGGGTGTGCCTGTCTGATAGTGGTGGGTGTGCCTGTCTGATAGTGGTGGGTGTGCCTGTCTGATAGTGGTGGGTGTGCCTGTCTGATAGTGGTGGGTGTGCCTGTCTGATAGTGGTGGGTGTGCCTGTCTGATAGTGGTGGGTGTGCCTGTCTGATAGTGGTGGGTGTGCCTGTCTGATAATATTCTGGGTGTGCCTGTCTGATAATATTCTGGGTGTGCCTGTCTGATAATATTCTGGGTGTGCCTGTCTGATAGTGGTAGGTGAGCCTGTCTGTGTTCTGGGTGTACCTGTCTGATTGTGTTCTGGGTGTACCTGTCTGATTGTGTTCTGGGTGTACCTGTCTGATTGTGGTAGGTGAGCCTGTCTGATTGTGGTAGGTGAGCCTGTCTGATTGTGGTAGGTGAGCCTGTCTGATAGTGGTAGGTGAGCCTGTCTGATAGTGGTAGGTGAGCCTGTCTGATAGTGGTAGGTGAGCCTGTCTGATAGTGGTAGGTGAGCCTGTCTGATAGTGGTAGGTGAGCCTGTCTGATAGTGGTAGGTGTGCCTGTCTGATAATATTCTAGGTGTGCCTGTCCGATAATATTCTGGGTGTGCCTGTCTGATTGTGTTCTGGGTGAGACTGTCTGATAGTGGTAGGTGAGCCTGTCTGATAGGGGTAGGTGAGCCTGTCTGATAGGGGTAGGTGAGCCTGTCTGATAGTGGTAGGTGAGCCTGTCTGATAGGGGTAGGTGTGCCTGTCTGATAGTGGTAGGTGAGCCTGTCTGATAGTGGTAGATGTACCTGTCTGATTGTATTCTGGGTGTGTGTTCCAGATTTGGGTCGTTCCAGAGAGCTGCAGTTTGTGTTTGTTGACAACAACGTCCACCTCAAAGGCCTTCCTTCATACCTGTACAACAAGGTGATTGGCTGCAGCGGGTAAGGACAGCCCCTAACCCTTATATCTGTACACGGTGATTGGCTGCAGCGGATAAGGACAGCCCCTAACCCTTATATCTGTACACGGTGATTGGCTGCGGCGGATAAGGACAGCCCCTAACCCTTATATCTGTACACGGTGATTGGCTGCGGCGGATAAGGACAGCCCCTAACCCTTATATCTGTACACGGTGATTGGCTGCGGCGGATAAGGACACATCTCCGTCCCTTTCTTTAGCTTTGTTGTGGAGGAATATCATTTGTTCAGCATTTTGTCGACATTTCATTGCTTACTGACCTTTTTCTTAATTTGATAAATCTATGTTTATGAATGTATTATAGCAGAATTTGGATTTGAGTCTCAGACATTGACGTCTGTCTGTCTAACCTGTCTGTCTGTCTGTCTGCCTCTCTCTCTCCAGGTGTGGTCTGTCAGGGCAGGTGTCTGACCGGGCGCCCCAGCCTCTGTCTCTGGGAAATGTCTCTGTCCATCTGCCTGCTGAGGTGAAGGCTATAGGCTCAGAGACGGAGCGAGTGGGACCCCTGGAGGAGCTCGCCATGAGGGCCCTGCACAGCATGTACAGTGGACAGCCACTCAGAGGTGAGGAGACACACGGATACAGCTACACACACTGATCATCTTGGGTCTTCGGATATTTCAGGACAGGAAGTGTCCTTTAATTCATCGCACCGTAGAGACAGGAAGTGTCCTTTCATTCATCGCACCGTAGAGACAGGAAGTGTCCTTTAGTTCATCGCACCGTAGAGACAGGAAGTGTCCTTTAGTTCATCGCACCGTAGAGACAGGAAGTGTCCTTTAGTTCATCGCACCGTAGAGACAGGAAGTGTCCTTTAATTCATCGCACCGTAGAGACAGGAAGTGTCCTTTAATTCATCGCACCGTAGATACATCGCACACAGAGAGCGTGATCACTCCGTCATCCGGAACAGCTTGTGCTCTCATGCATGACTCAGTGTTGCCTCAAAGCGAGCAAAGAAGGCGTTTAGTTAGTTTGGTAAAGCTTGCTTCACTGGGCAGCTCGTGGCTGGGTTTCCCTTTGTAATCCATGATAGTTTGCAAGCCCCACCTCATCCAACAAGCATCAATGTCGGTGTAGTAGGATTCCATCTTAGTCCAGTATTGACACTTTGCCGGATTGACGGTTCGTCGGAGGGCATTTCTTCTAAGTGTCCAGATTTGCGTCCCGCTACTTAGCGTCAGCTCTAGCCTTTAGCTCAGTGAGGATGTTGCTTGTAATCCATGGCTTCTGGTTGTCCCCTCCGGCGCCATTCTTTGACACCACACTAACCCCCAGGCATCCTGCTGGGGTCTGTCACTAACCCCCAGGCATCCTGCTGGGGTCTGTCACTAACCCCCAGGCATCCTGCTGGGGTCTGTCGCTAACCCCCAGGCATCCTGCTGGGGTCTGTCACTAACCCCCAGGCGTCCTGCTGGGGTCTGTCGCTAACCCCCCAGGCGTCCTGCTGGGGTCTGTCGCTAACCCCCAGGCATCCTGCTGTGGTCTGTCTCTAACCCCCAGGCATCCAGCTGGGGTCTGTCACTAACCCCCAGGCATCCCGCTGTGGTCTGTCGCTAACCCCCAGGCATCCCGCTGGGGTCTGTCGCTAACCCCCAGGCATCCCGCTGGGGTCTGTCGCTAACCCCCAGGCATCCCGCTGGGGTCTGTCGCTAACCCCCAGGCATCCCGCTGGGGTCTGTCGCTAACCCCCAGGCGTCCCGCTGGGGTCTGTCACTAACCCCCAGGCATCCCGCTGGGGTCTGACTCTAACCCCCAGGCATCCCGCTGGGGTCTGACTCTAAACCCCAGGCATCCTGCTGGGGTCTGACTCTAACCCCCAGGCATCCTGCTGGGGTCTGTCACTAACCCCCAGGCATCCTGCTGGAGTCTGACTAACCCCCAGGCATCCTGCTGGAGTCTGACTAACCCCCAGGCATCCTGCTGTGGTCTGTCTGACTACAACAATGCCACTGTCATTATTTTTTCTACTTTAAGGTTAAAGTTGAGTGACTGGATGGTCCAGCACCTTGAATGGTATGAGATGGACTCGTGTCCAGAATGGAGTGACCCCTGGTCATAATGACCCCTGGTCATAATGATGTGACCTTTAATACTCCCTCTCAGGGGGTTATAGAGAATGGAGTGACCCCTGGTCATAATGATGTGACCTTTAATACTCCCTCTCAGGGGGTTATAGAGAATGGAGTGACCCCTGGTCATAATGATGTGACCTTTAATACTCCCTCTCAGGGGGTTATAGAGAATGGAGTGACCCTGGTCATAATGATGTGACCTTTAATACTCCCTCTCAGGGGGTTATAGAGAATGGAGTGACCCCTGGTCATAATGATGTGACCTTTAATACTCCCTCTCAGGGGGTTATAGAGAATGGAGTGACCCCTGGTCATAATGATGTGAGAAGAAAGAACCTTAATGAACCTTAATGGAGAAATAGAGGAACATCAGTCAATATATTCTGTCTCTCTCTGTCTCTCTGTCTCTCTCTTCCTCTCTC
>NW_021822565.1:600006-694601 GCF_901001165.1 Salmo trutta
CGCCCAGACTGTCGACAGCAGCGCTTTTTCGCAGTCTGAGTATTTGTGTTCGGCGGGTTGATTGTTTTGCTCGCGTAAGCAACCACACTTTGTCTTGGTTCGTATTTTTGTACAACCAGCGCTAAGGCAGTGCTCTGAGAAACCGACTTCCAAAAAGAATGTCTTGTCTTTGTTGGGGTATACCAGGCAGGGTGCCTCCGCAAACGCAGGTTTTCAAGGAAGCCACCGCTTCGTTGTGAGTGACATCCCAAACGAATGGGGTGTCTTTCTGAAGAAGGTGAGTCAACGGTTTTGACAAGTCGGCGTAGTTTTCGATGAATTGACGGGAGTAATTACATACTCCCAAGAAGCTGCGCACCTCGTGAAGGTTTGTAGGTGTTTTGATGTTGCGGACTGCTTGGATTCGGTTAGACTGTGGCAGGATGCCCTCGGCACCCACCAGAAGCCCAACGTAGTTTACCTTGGTCCTGCACCATTGCCCTTTCATGATGGCCAACTTAGCCCCTGCAGTCCCGAGTTGGGTGAGAACGTGGTCCATTTCATTGAGGTGATGTGACCAAGTCTCACTTCTCATGAGAACGTCGTCCACGTAAATTATCGTCCCCCTAGAGGCTGCGTCTGGCATCGCCTTGTGCAGGAAGATGTTGAACTCTGAGGGGGAGTTCGCATACCCGAATGGGCAACGATTGAACGTGAAGAGCTTGTTCGAGAAAGAGAAAGCCAACTTGTGTTGGTCACGCGGGTCGACTGTCATGGTCCAGAAACCATTTGCCACGTCGACTGTGGAGAAGTACTTGGCGTTTGCCACCTTTGGCAACTCTTGGTCGAGCTGTGTCATTGGCCAACGAGACAACGGAACCAGTTTGTTGAGTTGTCTATAGTCAATGGTAAGACGCCATTTACCCGTTGGTTTCAGAACGGGCCACACGGGAGCGCTGTACGTACTGTTACATTCCCTGATTATCCGTTTAGCTAATAAGGAATCGATAATCTCTTGTACTGCTGCGTATGCTGCGAGCGGGATTTTGTATTGTCTAACGAACGTAGGAGTTGCTCCGGGTGGCGTAGGAATACGCACCACATGGATACCCGTAACCCCGCAATCCAGCGAGTCTGTCGACCAGATCTCACTGTGTTTGTTAAACAATTCTCTCAACTGATGGCGTTCAGTGTCATTGACAAGAGCATCAGCCTCCGACAGTAGTTGTATTACCTGTGCATGGAAACCAGGATATGGTTCGGCGACATTGTACAGGTCTTCATCGGGTGGTGACGGCATGTCACCTTTGGAAGAGTCATCGGTTGTTTTCTCACAAGAGTGTACTTCGCATGCAGGAGGAGACGCAATATCATCCTCCGTGACGATGGAGTATATTAACAGGTTGCTGTCAGGATCGGCATCCAGCCGGAATGCCGATGTGTCGTCCAGTGGCAATACAGGAGTTAGTGCTATTGCTTTTGACTGACAAGTAAACAGCGTACCTCCCTCGCCATCTAGGTCTAGGGAGGACGGAAGAGGCCCAATCACAGGAACAACTAGTTCAAAATCATGGAAGGCGTAATCGATCAATGTTCCTAGCTGAGTGTGCCGAGGAATGGAAATATCCGCTTGAGTCAGATTTTGTACCAGGAGGTAAGTGGATCTAGTGGTTAGTTCCAACAGTGGGTTGCCATTGATAGTTAGCCCCAAGTCGAATAGTTTTGGAGAGGGTTGGAAGAACGCAGTGGTGCCTTCCATCCGGTATCCGGGCGCCAGGTTCAGTCTTACAGAAACCTCTGTGGTTCTTGCCGGTATCAACATGGCGGACTCAGTTATCGTCTTGCAAGCTTCAGGAATAGTCTGCCCGGAAGCCATTCGCACCGGGTCGAAAGACAAGGCATGTTGGTTTGGCTGCGCCAAAGACCAAAGAACTTGGTGTATGGTATCAAGTTTAACACCCAATCTTACCAAAATGTCCGCTCCCACATAGACTGTATGTGGGAGGTCCGCGACAACCAGTAGGTAGTGGGATAATTCCTTGGTTCCAATGCGGATCGACAGCGCACACACCCCTATTGCGGTGAGTGTTGTCTGGGGAGTCGTTCCCAGTGGAAATCTAAACGTTTTCGGCACAAGGGAATGGCAGTTAGCCGTTTTCGAAATTTCGTTGAACATTTCCAAACTGATTGCGGATTTTTCTGACCAGGTGGCCAGCCTGGTATCCTCAGCCCTAGTGCCGTTTAGGCACACGCCCCCTATCAGAGGAGGGCGGTAAGTGTCGGCTGGTGAATCACCCAAGCCGCACAAGAAAACCACATGTTCGGTTAAGTTCCGAGTCGAACTCACATTGTCCTTTGCCACAAATGGCGGGCTCATGGCCAAGTTCACAGGGTTTGCGTCAGATGCTGACGTCGGACCCACGTCGTTGCACAATGTATGGCAGGTAGCCTTGGAAGAATGCGGCGAAGTCAACGGAGTTGGCATAGGTATTTGTGACCAGATTTGATTTGTTTTCCAATCCATTAGTGGTACCAAACGGTCAATTAAATCACTCCCAATCAGCATTCGTTCGATTTCGATGCTAGTCACATACACGGGGTGTATCAGTGACACTCTTTCGAAGTTGAGTTTAAGTAGGAGACGTTTGGTTAGGGGCGAGGTAGCTTGAGTGAAACCTCGAAGATTCGTATCGCAATGTTCCGTTTTCAACCAACGTTTTGTTGGGTCCACTGCCCTTTTTAGTTCATCCAGCAAGGTTTCGGATATGAGGGAAATTGTTGAACCCGAATCTATCAGAGCGTGACAGGTCACACAGTCCTCCAGGACTGTTCTAAGGTATGGCCTGTTCGAGTTGGTTTTTCTCGTCATATCCCCAACAAAATGGAGTGGGTTGGGAGAACGGAGCGGTTTGTAATCTGCGTCGATTTCCAAGACAGATAAGTCACCTACGTGACCCAGTGGGTCCTCTATCGGAATGGTAGAGGAATCATCTGTTGCAAAGCTGCTTATCTCGTGCATCTCCACCTCCGTGTCCAAGTCTGTAGACAAAACCTGCGGGCTTATGTCTAGAACGGGCGGTACCTGGACAGGGATTCGAGTGGGGGCGGGGGTAATGGAAATGTTTGCGTCCTCTTGAATTGCATGAATTTCGGCGGACTCGGTTTCCAACGATTTTACGCCTAGTCATGAGGATTTATCCTTGTCCTCTTTCTCAAATTTCTTACGATGCAGTACATCTTTTATCAGAGCTTCTATATCATTTCGGTTAGCGTTTAAATCATTGTTGAACACTTTGTTGCCCTTGTTACGCTTGTTACCCTTGTGTCCTGACCCTTTGTGAGAGTTAGGCGGAGGGGCATGTCGGCTAGGTTGATCTCTACGGGACCTGTTAGATTGGGGACGTTCATCGTAGCTATTGTTACGGCGGTGGTTGTCGGGGTGGTGGTTACTTGGTAGCCACCCCCTTTGATCGTCCTCTTTTACAGCATATGTCCCTGATGCAGCCCCTTCTAATTCGAGTGATGGTTCCCGCCTAAGCTCGAAAGTCAAGGTGTCCGGGCTCTTAGCCCGGCTTGCTTTTGATGCTTCAAAAGCGGTGCTTGCCAGCTCTCGGAGCGTCGAGATTGGCAACCCGACGTGGGCAGTAGGGCCCAAGTAGTTAATGAAGTTGGGAGACATGTTTGACAGAAAAAGTTGTTTGAACGGTAATAGGTCTTCCATTCCTGTTTCAGTGAGCATGCCAAAGTAAGCTGAACGAAGCCGGTGATAGTAGGCTTGTGGGTGTTCATTTCGAGCTTGTCTGATATTGTTAGCCAATGAACTATCGTGTTTGCGAGTCGCAGAACCACTGAATTCTATTTTCAAAACCGTGGCAAGTTTTGCACGTGTTGCTCTTGTAGACGGATGAACCTTGTCACGTGTCTGTTGGACGTTCGCTTCAAAAGATAGAGCCTGTCTGCATTCGTAGTGTTTGGGTAGCCATCCAAGGCGTCCTCTATGTCGGCTAAGAATGTCTCAGTGTCGTTTGGCTTTCCCGGAACGGGGTCGAAGAGGCGGAAGTTTTTGACGATTTTGTCAAGGCGATCCCCACCAAGTGCGCGGGGAGCATCTGCACTCTCCCGTGGAGAATTGTGGGCCGAGAGGCCAAGAGGAAAAGTCAAGCTGTGGTTGTGTTGGCGAGGAGGCCCCAATTCACTGTGGGCCGAATGGCCAAGAGAAAGAGGCTGAAATCTCCTGTCATCTACATTCCCTCGTTCTCTTAGCTCCGGATGTGAGCTAGGTTGCTTGGTTTGGTTGTCCCGCGATAGCGCGTGACTGTTCTGGAGTTCCTCCAGATGATACCTAAGGGTGGTGTTATGCTGCATCGCAGAGTCCACCTGGGAGTTGAGGGTGTTTATTTTCGACACGTAGGTGTCGCCCTTTTTTCGCTCGGCCTCATACTTATCTGTCATGGTTTGCAGGGAGAGGTCGCGAGTGTGGAGTGAGAGATCCAGTGATGCGATGTCCTCCTTTTGTTTAGAGGTCACATTTTCCAACTTTCTCACCTGGTCTTTCTCATCCTTCATTAAATCAGCGACTTCAATGAGTTCTGCTGTTTTGTCCTCCAACTTGGTCATTGTGTTCATTAACTGATCGTCTTTGGTCTGCAGCTTTTGGAATAGAGCATTATTACTTTGAGTGGTTTCATTCACAACCGTTTGTAGGGCATCAATTTGCTCGCCCCGTTTTCTAACTAGCTCTTCCGATTCATCTAGTTTCGCGTGGACTTCATCGTATTTAGTTTTGGCTAAACCGAGTTGTTCTTTTAGAATACGGACTTGGTCAAGAGTTTGTTCGCGTTCTTTGTTATAAGTGTTAGACAGATCTTCCAATTTATCTGTTCTCACACACAGTTCCTCAACTAGCAGTAGCTTATCTTTTTCGGCTTTCGATGCCAGCTCCCTGGTTCTCTCCACCTGTACCTTGAACTCCCCAGCTTCCTGCTCGTGCCTCTGCTGGGCACTGAGGTACTGGTGCACTGTCCATCTCTGCTGGTGGGCATAGTTGAGGGCTAAACTGGAGAGAACCTTCACAAGGCCTCCGCCTGATGGTCTATTTTGAAGAGCGTCTGTCGCAATGTCAGCATTTTTCTCGCTTATGGCATTGAAATCTAACATTTTCAGCCCCTCGGCATAGTTAGGATTTGCATCGTTGCTGAGGTCCGCGATCAATCTTTCCGTGGGTGAAGGTCCACTGATTAGAGGGGAAATGGGTGGAAACCCATCTGATGGATTGCTCATTATTATGATTGTCAGTTATTTCAATTTACGTAATGTTTGGGGTTTTTAGTTGGAGGCTGCAAACACGATTTAACTCAGTTTGTAAACGTCAATGAATCATCAAGACTGGGTCAGTAATGTGAGTTGGTTATTACTGAACTTGCCAAAACAGGTTTAATTGATTAAATCGATTTTAATGATAAATCTAACCTGTATCGGCTATTTGGGAATTTTAATTTTAATTCACCTGAAAGAGTTGCTATCTCTAAGTTAACGTTGAAAAGTTTAACTATGTCTCATTGGTTAGTACACATTAGTTTGCGTATTATTCCAATAACCAACCTGGACGGTAGTGTAGCAATTTAATGTATATTAAATTGAACGAGACAATGATATCCAATCAGTTGAGACTGGTTAGATATCGTACAGCATAAGCTGAATTATTTAAAAATAATTACTGGTGATTCTTCACCACCGGAGGTCACTGTTAACACAAGCTAAAATCGACAGGGTACCAGTGAAAATAGAATTTTACAAAACTGTTAAAAAGTCTACCTAAACACCATTAAGCTGGTAAAACAGCTTTAATCTATTAATCAATTTGAATGATTAGTCAACCCCGTATAGGCTAAAGGAATTAGCTTTAATTAACCTGAAGTAATTGCTATATCTAAGTTAACATTGAAAAGTTTAACTATGTCTCATTGGTTAGAACACATTAGTTTGTGTATTATTCCAATAACCAACCTGGACGGTAGTGTAGCAATTTAATGTATATTAAATTGAACGAGACAATGATATCCAATCAGTTGAGACCGGTTAGATATCGTACAGCATAACCTGAATTATTTAAAAATAATTACTGGTGATTCTTCACCACCGGAGGTCACTGTTAACACAAGCTAAAATCGACAGGGTACCAATGAAAATAGAATTTTACAAAACTGTTAAAAAGTCTACCTAAACACCATTAAGCTGGTAAAACAGCTGTAATCTATTAATCAATTTGAATGATTAGTCAACCCCGTATAGGCTAAAGGAATTAGCTTTAATTAACCTGAAATAGTTGCTATATCTAAGTTAACGTGGAACAGTTTAACCATGTCTCATTGGTTATGGCACATTCGTGTGTGTATTATTCCCATAACCAACCTGGAGAGGTAGTGTATCAATTTAATGTATGTATAAAATTGAACAAGACAATGATATCTAATCGGTTAAGACTGGTTTGATATCCTACAGCGTAACCTGACTTATTTCACGAAAAATGACTGGCGATTCTTCGCCAGAGGTTACGGATAGCCCAAGCTGAGATCACACAGGATTCCCGTCTAACGCGGGAATTCACTATGAACAAAGAGGAAAACAAAAATGGCTGCTCCCCTTTGTTAGCTTAGCATCTGGCGCAATGCTTAGCTTTCCTTGCGCGGGGTTTCCTCCTCGCCGCACAAGGGATGTTCCCTCCAACAAGGGAACAGGTTTACTTGGTGACGTCTCACGTTCAACCCTTAACCTCTTCCCGTTACCAAACGCGAGAGGTAGAGAGATAATAACTTCGCTTCGGTCAAACGAATATATCTACTCTAATTTCCGTAATGGCTGGCTCATATGTCCTCTGCTCTAGGAATTACTTATGACCGAGTCAGATCACTCCTGAAAGCGATCGACAGAAATAACACTACGTTAGGCCCAACTAGTATTATTTCTCAGAATGCCTGCATCGGCTGGTACATATGCCCTAGCTCGTAGCATTCAGTAGACCCCCTTCACACTGGCTTTGGTCAGATATACAACAGGGGTCGTTCTCTCCCGACCAGTATCTGGGTGAAATGGAACGACACACACACTTCTCTCCCGCACTAGTCCTGCCTATAGCTATTAATGGAATGTGTATATATATTGCTACACAATTGATATGGAATAACACAACAGTGCGGCCTAGTCCTATCTTAGATTCCTCACAGGGGGCGCCATATGTCGTGACGTTGTATTAGTTAATGTGATGACTGTTGCTCATCGAATGATTAACGGTTTATAATTACGTGATTAAATGAATTAAGCAATGAATCAAGCAATTATTAACTCATTAACCTGGGGCACCATGGGAACATTGTTTTGATTGAGTTTCTATTTCCCAAATTAACTCAAAGGATATCAGAATATCGATTACAACAGTCGCTAAATTAATCAATTTCCTCTACAGTCTCATAATCTGAACGTCGTATAATCCGGGAATCTGCACGGACCCGGGCTTTACCACTGAATTTACCACACCAATCTTAGTTGATTATTTATTTACTAGCAAGCTAAAATGATGATAAAAATGCACATACACAAAACACAGTCTCGCTATTGATTAGGACTTAGTATAACGGGCCAACACACTATGGCGCTTGTTACCCAAAATGGGGATTTTAAAGAGAGAGAAATAAAGGAAGTACACGAGAGAAATATACATTTGGGTTCATTTGTCAGCCAATGCTTATTTAAAATTAGCCTTGCCCCGAACTGCCGCTCTTATGGGTCAGAATATAATGATGTAATTACGTGTTGGAGGTCTCAGGTGGGAAGCTCCGCGTGGGTCGTTTAGGCTTCTAAATGACGCACTTCTCCGGCGCAACTCTCTGGTTGTCCTCACGATGTCAGTGTCCTTCTTGGCTAAGTGGTCTGATCCTCACCCTTGATCGGAAAGGGGTCTTCTGAGGACAGACAGCTCTGTAGCTCAGAGCTCACAGCTTCGGCTCGAATGGTGTCGATACCACGATTCAATGGAGAGTGGAGGCTGGGTGGTTCGGCTTGAATTCACCCGCTTAGACACAGCTACTCGTCCGTAGCTCGTGTAGAAAAATATTTCTTTGTCTTCAACCTTGTGTTTCGTTTTGGGGTTCGTCGACTTTGTTAGACCTTAGCTGCAGCTTGGGGTCAATAGTCTCCTATGTTAATTCTTCACTCTCCTGTCTTATACCCTCGGGTCAGAAGTGGGTGTAACCGCCTTTAGGGCAATTCTCTGGGCGGACCAAGTAAAGGGGGCAAGGCTTAGATTTGGTTAAAAATCCGATTTTAGACACTAACTTCACATTTCATCTTTACCAAAACATTCTGTTTGATTTGGATATTTTCCAAACAGCGTACAATGTATAAACATCAGGCATATACTGGGAAAACTCTTAAAGGTACAATGTTTTCATAATAACGTCATCTCTTAACCTTTAAAAACAAATACAAAAGTTACATACATTTTAATATTCCACTTTTCGTCATAACCACCATTGTGGCTGATGGAAACCATTGTTCCAAAGTCCCTTTATTGCATGTTTAATGTTCTGAGGCCAGTTCTCCATTGTTAGGACAAAGGAATTTCTCTGTGGCCTAAGTTTTATTATGGGCGTGAGGTGTCATAAAACCCCCACATCTTCAGACCCCTAGATCTCTCCTCCTCTGTTGGGGGTTTGGGAGATAATCTGTAGGGTGGTGGTCTCCTGTACCCTGACCTGATCAGGACAGTCATGACACAGGGATTCCAAAGGGAAACCCAGCCGAGAGCTGGCCAGTGACGCCAGCCTACTAGACTATCGAATTTCCAAGCAGAAACCCAGCAGAGAGCTGCCCAGTGACGCCATCCTACCAGACTATCAGGGATTCCAAAGGGAAACCCAGCCGAGAGCTGCCAAGTGACGCCAGCCTACTAGACTATCAGGGGTTCCAAAAGGAAACCCAGCCGAGAGCTGCCAAGTGATGCCAACCTACCAGACTATCAGGGATTCCAAAGGGAAACCTAGCCAAGAGCTGGCCAGTGACGCCAGACTATCAGGGATTCCAAAAGGAAACCCAACCGAGAGCTTCCCAGTGACGCCAACCTACCAGATTATTAGGGGTTCCAAAGAGAAACCCAGCCATGAGCTGCGCACTGACGCTAGTCTACGAGATGAGCTGAATATCTTCTATGCTCGCTTCAAGGCAAGCAACACTGAACCATGCATGCAAGCTGTTCCGGACAATTGTGTGATCATGGTCTTTGTAGCTGATGTAAGACCTTTAAACAGGTCAAGATTCACAAGGCCAGATGGATTTCCAGGACCCGTACTCAGAGCATGCGCTGACCAGTTGAGAAGTGTCTTCACTGACATTTTCAACATGTCCCTAATCTAGTCTGTAATACATGTTTCAAGCAGACCACCATAGTCCCTGTGCCCAAGAACACCAAGGTAACCTGCCTAAATGACTATCGCCCCGTAGCACTCACATCTGTAGCCATGAAATGCTCTGAAAGGCTGGTAATGGCTCACATCAACACCATTATCCCAGAAACCCTAGACCCACTCCAATTTGCATACTGCCCAAACAGATCCACAGATGATGCGATCTCTATTGCACTCCACACTGCCCTTTCCCACCTGGACAAAAGGAACACCTATGTGAGAATGATATTCATTTACTACAGCTCAGCGTTCAACACCATAGTGTCCACAAAGCTCATCAATAAGCTAAGGACCCTGGGACTAAACACCTCCCTCTGCAACTGGATCCTGGACTTCCTGACGGGCTGCCCCCAGGTGGTAAGGGTAGGCAACAACACATCTGTCATACTGATCCTCAACACGGGGGCCCCTCAGGGGTGTGTGCTCAGTCCCCTCCTGTACTTTCTGTTCACCCACGGCTGTGTGACCGTACACGACTCCAACACCAACAACTTTGCTGACGACACGACGGTGGTGGGCCTGATCACCAACGGCGATGAGACAGCCTATAGGGAGTAGGCGCTCCAGAGGGTATTGCGTACGGCCCAGTACATCACTGGGGCCAATCTTCCTGCCAGCCAAACATTTAAAACCTATTCAGTCTGTCTACAAACAGGCTCTCAAAGTGCTTGATAGGAAGCCCAATAGCCATCATCACTGTTACATCCTCAGAAAGCATGGCCAATACATACAGAGACAGAGAGGAGCTGTTTCACTGTCCAGACAGCATCAGATAGATGGTCTATACATACAGAGGGGAGCTGTTACACTGACCAGACAGCATCAGATAGATGGTCTATACATACAGAGACAGAGAGGAGCTGTTACACTGTCCAGACAGCATCAGATAGATGGTCTATACATATAGAGACAGAGAGGAGCTGTTACACTGTCCAGACAGCATCAGATAGATGGTCTATACATACAGAGGGGAGCTGTTTCACTGTCCAGACAGCATCAGATAGATGGTCTATACATACAGAGACAGGCTGTTTCACTGACCAGACAGCATCAGGTAGATGGTCTATACATACAGAGAGGAGCTGTTTCACTGTCCAGACAGCATCAGATAGATGGTCTATACATACAGAGACAGAGGGGAGCTGTTTCACTGTCCAGGCAGCATCAGATAGATGGTCTATACATACAGAGACAGAGGGGAGCTGTTTCACTGTCCAGGCAGCATCAGATAGATGGTCTATACATACAGAGACAGAGGGGAGCTGTTTCACTGACCAGACAGCATCAGATAGATGGTCTATACATACAGAGACAGAGAGGAGCTGTTTCACTGTCCAGACAGCATCAGATAGATGGTCTATACATACAGAGGGGAGCTGTTACACTGACCAGACGGCATCAGATAGATGGTCTATACATACAGAGACAGAGAGGAGCTGTTTCACTGTCCAGACAGCATCAGATAGATGGTCTATACATACAGAGACAGGCTGTTTCACTGACCAGACAGCATCAGATGGATGGTCTATACATACAGAGACAGGCTGTTTCACTGACCAGACAGCATCAGATGGATGGTCTATACATACAGAGGGGAGCTGTTACACTGATCAGACAGCATCAGATAGATGGTCTATACATACAGAGACAGGCTGTTTCACTGACCAGACAGCATCAGATAGATGGTCTATACATATAGAGACAGAGAGGAGCTGTTACACTGTCCAGACAGCATCAGATAGATGGTCTATACATACAGAGGGGAGCTGTTTCACTGACCAGACAGCATCAGATAGATGGTCTATACATACAGAGACAGGCTGTTTCACTGACCAGACAGCATCAGATAGATGGTCTATACATACAGAGACAGAGAGGAGCTGTTTCACTGTCCAGACAGCATCAGGTAGATGGTCTATACATACAGAGGGGAGCTGTTTCACTGACCAGACAGCATCAGATAGATGGTCTATACATACAGAGGGGAGCTGTTACACTGACCAGACAGCATCAGATAGATGGTCTATACATACAGAGGGGAGCTGTTTCACTGACCAGACAGCATCAGATAGATGGTCTATACATACAGAGGGGAGCTGTTTCACTGACCAGACAGCATCAGATAGATGGTCTATACATACAGAGAGGAGCTGTTACACTGACCAGACAGCATCAGATAGATGGTCTATACATACAGAGGGGAGCTGTTTCACTGACCAGACAGCATCAGATAGATGGTCTATACATACAGAGGGGAGCTGTTTCACTGACCAGACAGCATCAGATAGATGGTCTATACATACAGAGGGGAGCTGTTTCACTGTCCAGACAGCATCAGATAGATGGTCTATACATACAGAGGGGAGCTGTTTCACTGACCAGACAGCATCAGATAGATGGTCTATACATACAGAGACAGGCTGTTTCACTGACCAGACAGCATCAGATAGATGGTCTATACATACAGAGACAGAGGGCCCATGTTTCGCTCACTTGGATGTTTTCTCTGGTGATATACATTTAGCCTTTTGCCAATATGAAGGAAAATCATGAAACACATATAGAAGAAAGATACATTATTTTATGTTTTTATTTTTATTTTCTTGGTACATTTTTTGTGCGCTTCCCTTGGCATACATGAACACACACCACGAGATCTATTGCACACCAACAGCTGCTAAAACTTTCGCATTGAAAACAACCAGTTTCTATTGGCCAAATTCAGGTAGGTCCCAACCCGGGTGCTTCGGTTTGGTAATGGTTACGCAGCAGGCGTAAAATAAGGTTTCCTCGTGAATACACCCCTATTTTAAACATCGGCCAAACAGTGACCTGTTCGCGCCACCGCCCTTTAATTCACTGCGCGCTCCTGTTCATTGCGCGCTCCCGTATTCGACGAGGAAGTCCCATCGTTTGTTCAGAAGTACCGCTTCGCTAAAAGGACGTAGCAGATGTGTCGTGTTTCACGCTTCAACAAATCTATCGCGCAACCTTGACGTGCAATGGGAACAGAGACGTTTTGAGAATGTTTTCAGCAACGGAGATAAAGGTACATTCTGAGATGTTCTCTTATTTTCCAGGTCGCGTTTATGATTGTAAAGTTACCTGTCCGGAGTTGTCCTCCACGAGTCTGGACGGTACAGGTGTGAACCTGGTGACGTTGTCGACTTCAACAATGTGCTGTAAAAGTTGTCTGAACTAATGTATTTTATTACCATCTCGCGTATATTTCATTTAAATGCCGAAGTAGTGTTTTTGGGGATTTTAGGAATGTGACTGTGAAGATTTTGAAACCGGTATCCTCCCTAAAACAGGTTTATCAATTAAAGTGCATAATGACAGAAGACCAGCATGGTTGTTTAAACAAAGTGTAAACATATCGGTGTGTATGGAAAATGCTTCAACAGAACAAACACACCTGCCATAAAGTCATGTCAAATCTCATATGGCACCTAGTATCAGTTATAACATCATATAATGTATCTGTTCCTTTTATAGGTATCTGGTAACTTTCCCCTGATGTTAAGGAAAATGCTCTAAAACACAATGTTAAGCAATCAACAAGTCATGAAGTACCAAGCAAACACACTTTAATATTCTATGATACAAATCTGTTGTAATAATAATAATGTATTTAAAACATTTTACAATATGTTTAAGTTTGTGGATGTTCTGTTAGGGCGACGTGATGGCAGAAAGGTGTCAGATATGAGATGAAAGTTAACTGCTAACTTTCCCATGATGCTCTCTGTCCTGTTTCCTAAACACTGAGAACCAGCAGGCAGCAGATAGCTCTGTCTATACACACACACACACACACACACATTGATCAAGAAATGTCTCTTTGACAGGACGTGTTTGGACTGTTGCTCAACGTCTGCAGTGTCAACTCACCGGAACAGGCTCAAACACATCTAACATCTATTCCACAGTTATTAAGTTCACATCTTATTCAATCAATCAAATGTTATTTAAAAGTACTTTTTGTTTAAAAAAATTATGCAGTTCAAAGTGTTATTACCATCTAATGCCGTAGTAGTGTTATTACCGTCTAATGCCGTAGTAGTAGTGTGTTATTACCGTCTAATGCCGTAGTAGTAGTGTGTTATTACCATCTAATGCCGTAGTAGTGTTATTACCGTCTAATGCCGTAGTAGTGTTATTACCATCTAATGCCGTAGTAGTAGTGTGTTATTACCGTCTAATGCCGTAGTAGTGTGGTATTACCGTCTAATGCCGTAGTAGTGTGGTATTACCGTCTAATGCCGTAGTAGTGTTATTACCGTCTAATGCCGTAGTAGTGTTATTACCGTCTAATGCCGTAGTAGTGTTATTACCGTCTAATGCCGTAGTAGTGTTATTACCGTCTAATGCCGTAGTAGTGTGTTATTACCGTCTAATGCCGTAGTAGTGTGTTATTACCGTCTAATGCCGTAGTAGTGTTATTACCGTCTAATGCCGTAGTAGTAGTGTGGTATTACCGTCTAATGCCGTAGTAGTAGTGTGGTATTACCGTCTAATGCCGTAGTAGTGTGGTATTACCGTCTAATGCCGTAGTAGTAGTGTTATTACCGTCTAATGCCGTAGTAGTGTGTTATTACCGTCTAATGCCGTAGTAGTGTGTTATTACCGTCTAATGCCGTAGTAGTGTGTTATTACCGTCTAATGCCGTAGTGGTGTTATTACCGTCTAATGCCGTAGTAGTGTGTTATTACCATCTAATGCCGTAGTAGTAGTGTTATTACCGTCTAATGCCGTAGTAGTAGTGTTATTACCGTCTAATGCCGTAGTAGTAGTGTTATTACCGTCTAATGCCGTAGTAGTAGTGTGTTATTACCGTCTAATGCCGTAGTAGTAGTGTGTTATTACCGTCTAATGCCGTAGTAGTGTGGTATTACCGTCTAATGCCGTAGTAGTGGTATTACCGTCTAATGCCGTAGTAGTGGTATTACCGTCTAATGCCGTAGTAGTGTTATTACCGTCTAATGCCGTAGTAGTGTTATTACCGTCTAATGCCGTAGTGTGTTATTACCGTCTAATGCCGTAGTAGTGTGTTATTACCGTCTAATGCCGTAGTAGTGTTATTACCGTCTAATGCCGTAGTAGTGTGTTATTACCGTCTAATGCCGTAGTAGTGTGTTATTACCGTCTAATGCCGTAGTAGTGTGGTATTACCGTCTAATGCCGTAGTAGTGTGGTATTACCGTCTAATGCCGTAGTATTGTGGTATTACCGTCTAATGCCGTAGTAGTAGTGTGTTATTACCGTCTAATGCCGTAGTAGTAGTGTGTTATTACCGTCTAATGCCGTAGTAGTAGTGTTATTACCGTCTAATGCCGTAGTAGTAGTGTGTTATTACCGTCTAATGCCGTAGTAGTGTTATTACCGTCTAATGCCGTAGTAGTAGTGTGTTATTACCGTCTAATGCCGTAGTAGTGTGGTATTACCGTCTAATGCCGTAGTAGTGTGTTATTACCGTCTAATGCCGTAGTAGTGTGTTATTACCGTCTAATGCCGTAGTAGTAGTGTTATTACCGTCTAATGCCGTAGTAGTAGTGTTATTACCGTCTAATGCCGTAGTAGTAGTAGTAGTAGTGTTATTACCGTCTAATGCCGTAGTAGTGTTATTACCGTCTAATGCCGTAGTAGTGTTATTACCGTCTAATGCCGTAGTAGTGTTATTACCGTCTAATGCCGTAGTAGTGTTATTACCGTCTAATGCCGTAGTAGTGTTATTACCGTCTAATGCCGTAGTAGTGTGTTATTACCGTCTAATGCCGTAGTAGTGTGGTATTACCGTCTAATGCCGTAGTAGTGTGGTATTACCGTCTAATGCCGTAGTAGTGTGGTATTACCGTCTAATGCCGTAGTAGTGTGGTATTACCGTCTAATGCCGTAGTAGTGTTATTACCGTCTAATGCCGTAGTGGTGTTATTACCGTCTAATGCCGTAGTGGTGTTATTACCGTCTAATGCCGTAGTAGTGTTATGTTATTACCGTCTAATGCCGTAGTAGTGTGGTATTACCGTCTAATGCCGTAGTAGTGTGGTATTACCGTCTAATGCCGTAGTAGTGTGGTATTACCGTCTAATGCCGTAGTAGTGTTATTACCGTCTAATGCCGTAGTGGTGTTATTACCGTCTAATGCCGTAGTGGTGTTATTACCGTCTAATGCCGTAGTAGTGTTATGTTATTACCGTCTAATGCCGTAGTGGTGTTATTACCATCTAATGCCGTAGTGGTGTTATTACCGTCTAATGCCGTAGTAGTGTTATGTTATTACCGTCTAATGCCGTAGTAGTGTGGTATTACCGTCTAATGCCGTAGTAGTGTGGTATTACCGTCTAATGCCGTAGTAGTGTTATTACCGTCTAATGCCGTAGTGGTGTTATTACCGTCTAATGCCGTAGTGGTGTTATTACCGTCTAATGCCGTAGTAGTGTTATGTTATTACCGTCTAATGCCGTAGTGGTGTTATTACCGTCTAATGCCGTAGTAGTGTGTTATTACCGTCTAATGCCGTAGTAGTGTGTTATTACCGTCTAATGCCGTAGTAGTGTGTTATTACCGTCTAATGCCGTAGTAGTGTGTTATTACCGTCTAATGCCGTAGTAGTGTGGTATTACCGTCTAATGCCGTAGTAGTGTTATTACCGTCTAATGCCGTAGTAGTGTGTTATTACCGTCTAATGCCGTAGTAGTGTGTTATTACCGTCTAATGCCGCAGTAGTGTGTTATTACCGTCTAATGCCGTAGTAGTGTTATTACCGTCTAATGCCGTAGTAGTAGTGTGTTATTACCGTCTAATGCCGTAGTGGTGTTATTACCGTCTAATGCCGTAGTAGTAGTGTGGTATTACCGTCTAATGCCGTAGTAGTAGTGTGTTATTACCGTCTAATGCCGTAGTAGTGTGGTAATGCCGTAGTAGTAGTGTGTTATTACCGACTAATGCCGTAGTAGTAGTGTGTTATTACCGTCTAATGCCGTAGTAGTGTGTTATTACCGTCTAATGCCGTAGTAGTAGTGTGTTATTACCGTCTAATGCCGTAGTAGTGTGTTATTACCCTCTAATGCCGTAGTAGTAGTGTGTTATTACCGTCTAATGCCGTAGTAGTGTTATTACCGTCTAATGCCGTAGTAGTGTTATTACCGTCTAATGCCGTAGTAGTGTTATTACCGTCTAATGCCGTAGTAGTGTTATTACCGTCTAATGCCGTAGTAGTGTGGTATTACCGTCTAATGCCGTAGTAGTAGTGTGTTATTACCGTCTAATGCCGTAGTAGTAGTGTGTTATTACCGTCTAATGCCGTAGTAGTAGTGTGTTATTACCGTCTAATGCCGTAGTAGTGTTATTACCGTCTAATGCCGTAGTAGTGTGTTATTACCGTCTAATGCCGTAGTAGTGTTATTACCGTCTAATGCCGTAGTAGTGTTATTACCGTCTAATGCCGTAGTAGTGTTATTACCGTCTAATGCCGCAGTAGTGTGGTATTACCGTCTAATGCCGCAGTAGTGTTATTACCGTCTAATGCCGCAGTAGTGTGTTATTACCGTCTAATGCCGTAGTAGTAGTGTGTTATTACCGTCTAATGCCGTAGTAGTAGTGTGGTATTACCGTCTAATGCCGTAGTAGTAGTGTGTTATTACCGTCTAATGCCGTAGTAGTGTGGTATTACCGTCTAATGCCGTAGTAGTAGTGTGTTATTACCGTCTAATGCCGTAGTAGTGTGTTATTACCGTCTAATGCCGTAGTAGTAGTGTGTTATTACCGTCTAATGCCGTAGTAGTGTGGTATTACCGTCTAATGCCGTAGTAGTGTTATTACCGTCTAATGCCGTAGTAGTGTGGTATTACCGTCTAATGCCGTAGTAGTGTTATTACCGTCTAATGCCGTAGTAGTGTGGTATTACCGTCTAATGCCGCAGTAGTGTGGTATTACCGTCTAATGCCGTAGTAGTGTGGTATTACCGTCTAATGCCGTAGTAGTAGTGTGTTATTACCGTCTAATGCCGTAGTAGTAGTGTGTTATTACCGTCTAATGCCGTAGTAGTAGTGTGTTATTACCGTCTAATGCCGTAGTAGTAGTGTGTTATTACCGTCTAATGCCGTAGTAGTGTGGTATTACCGTCTAATGCCGTAGTAGTGTGGTATTACCGTCTAATGCCGTAGTAGTGTTATTACCGTCTAATGCCGTAGTAGTGTGGTATTACCGTCTAATGCCGCAGTAGTGTGGTATTACCGTCTAATGCCGCAGTAGTGTGGTTTTACCGTCTAATGCCGTCGTAGTAGTGTGGTATTACCGTCTAATGCCGTCGTAGTAGTGTGGTATTACCGTCTAATGCCGTAGTAGTAGTGTGTTATTACCGTCTAATGCCGTAGTAGTAGTGTGTTATTACCGTCTAATGCCGTAGTAGTGTGAAATTACCGTCTAATGCCGTAGTAGTGTTATTACCGTCTAATGCCGTAGTAGTGTTATTACCGTCTAATGCCGTAGTAGTGTTATTACCGTCTAATGCCGTAGTAGTGTGGTATTACCGTCTAATGCCGCAGTAGTGTGGTATTACCGTCTAATGCCGCAGTAGTGTGGTTTTACCGTCTAATGCCGTCGTAGTAGTGTGGTATTACCGTCTAATGCCGTCGTAGTAGTGTGGTATTACCGTCTAATGCCGTAGTAGTAGTGTGTTATTACCGTCTAATGCCGTAGTAGTAGTGTGTTATTACCGTCTAATGCCGTAGTAGTGTGAAATTACCGTCTAATGCCGTAGTAGTGTTATTACCGTCTAATGCCGTAGTAGTGTTATTACCGTCTAATGCCGTAGTAGTGTGGTATTACCGTCTAATGCCGTAGTATTGTGTACTGTGGCTCATACAGGGTTGGACTCATACAGGCATTTCCCATCAAAATAACTCTGTTCTTGACGAGGGCCTCCCATTACAGATGTCTGGACTCTATACTGTGTTGCAGACCAGCACTGCTAGCACACCTCATCTAGCCACAGCCTACAATAAGCACTGCTAGTACACCTCATCTAGCCACAGCCTACAATAAGCACTGCTGGCACACCTCATCTAGCCACAGCCTACAATAAGCACTGCTGGCACACCTCATCTAGCCACAGCCTACAATAAGCACTGCTAGTACACCTCATCTAGCGACAGCCTACAATAAGCACTGCTAGCACACCTCATCTAGCCACAGCCTACAATAAGCACTGCTAGCACACCTCATCTAGCCACAGCCTACAATAAGCACTGCTAGTACACCTCATCTAGCCACAGCCTACAATAAGCACTGCTAGTACACCTCATCTAGCCACAGCCTACAATAAGCACTGCTAGTACACCTCATCTAGCCACAGCCTACAATAAGCACTGCTAGCACACCTCATCTAGCCACAGCCTACCAGAAGCACTGCTAGCACACCTCATCTAGCCACAGCCTACAATAAGCACTGCTAGTACACCTCATCTAGCCACAGCCTACAATACGCACTGCTAGTACACCTCATCTAGCCACAGCCTACAATAACATTAGACAGTGTTGTGGCATCAAATGAACCCTATTTCACAGCCCTTGTTTGTAGTGAACTCAAACTGGCTGCATCCCTTTGGAGAGAGTACAGTCGCACACGAGGAAACCTGTATGATGTAGTTAGAGAAACCACTGTAGATTAAATGTGTAGCCTGCAGTCGGACTGTGGCTTGAGGCAGTGAACAAGGTCCACCAGGACAACGTTCATCTGTTTATTTATCTGTATGGTCCAGAGAGAAGGTGTGCTGACCCTGTGTGAACTCTGACCCTTGTCCTGTTCTCGCCTGTCCTCTCTGTGTGAACTCTGACCCTTGTCCTGTTCTCTCCTGTCCTCCCTGTGTGAACTCTGACCCTTGTCCTGTTCTCGCCTGTCCTCTCTGTGTGAACTCTGACCCTTGTCCTGTTCTCTCCTGTCCTCCCTGTGTGAACTCTGGCCCTTGTCCTGTTCTCTCCTGTCCTCCCTGTGTGAACTCTGACCCTTGTCCTGTTCTCTCCTGTCCTCCCTGTGTGAACTCTGACCCTTGTCCTGTTCTCGCCTGTCCTCTCTGTGTGAACTCTGACCCTTGTCCTGTTCTCTCCTGTCCTCCCTGTGTGAACTCTGACCCTTGTCCTGTTCTCTCCTGTCCTCTCTGTGTGGTGGGCTGATCTGCCTACAGTAGTGTGCTAGCTAATGGGGCTCCCTGTCCCTTCTCTGTCCCAAATGGAACCCTATTCCCAATGTAGTGTACTACCACTACTCTGGTCAAACGTAGTGCACTATATAGTGAATAGGATGCCTATTGGGACGCAGACCGTCCCTGTGGTCTAGTGTGGTCTCAGCATGGCCACAACACACTGCCTTCATAATGAGACAGATGTTCAGAGCCAACTGTACTGTAGTCTCACCCTGCTGTACTCTGCAGGATGGATGATAGAACAGCCATTGGTCAGGATTAGAGTAGCTCTCTCTCTCGCTCGCTCGCTCGCTCGCTCGCTCGCGCTCCCCCTTTCTCTCGCTCGCTCGCTCTCCCCCTTTCTCTCGCTCGCTCTCTCTCTCCCTTTCTCTCGCTCGCTCTCTCTCTCCCTTTCTCTCGCTCGCTCTCTCTCTCCCTTTCTCTCGCTCGCTCTCTCTCTCCCTTTCTCTCGCTCGCTCTCTCTCTCCCTTTCTCTCGCTCGCTCTCTCTCTCCCTTTCTCTCGCTCGCTCTCTCGCTCTCTCTCTTGCGCTCTCTCTCTCTCGCGCTCTCTCTCTTGCGCTCTCTCTCTCTCGCGCTCTCTCTCTTGCGCTCTCTCTCTCTCGCGCTCTCTCTCTCTCTCTCTCTCTCCTCCTCTCGCTCTCTCGCTCTCTCCTGCACCAAAACTGACCCCAGTAGTTGGCAGTTAGCTTAGTGACTGAACTGAATACTGCTGTCACATAGCTTAGTGACTGAACTGAATACTGCTGGCAGTTAGCTTAGTGACTGAACTGAATACTGCTGGCAGTTAGCTTAGTGACTGAACTGAATACTGCTGGCAGTTAGCTTAGTGACTGAACTGAATACTGCTGTCAGATAGCTTAGTGACTGAACTGAATACTGCTGTCAGATAGCTTAGTGACTGAACTGAATACTGCTGGCAGTTAGCTTAGTGACTGAACTGAATACTGCTGGCAGTTAGCTTAGTGACTGAACTGAATACTGCTGGCAGTTAGCTTAGTGACTGAACTGAATACTGCTGGCAGTTAGCTTAGTGACTGAACTGAATACTGCTGGCAGTTAGCTTAGTGACTGAACTGAATACTGCTGGCAGTTAGCTTAGTGACTGAACTGAATACTGCTGGCAGTTAGATTAGTGACTGAACTGAATACTGCTGGCAGTTAGCTTAGTGACTGAACTGAATACCGCTGTCAGATAGCTTAGTGACTGAACTGAATACCGCTGTCAGATAGCTTAGTGACTGAACTGAATACCGTTGGCAGTTAGCTTAGTGACTGAACTGAATACCGCTGGCAGTTAGCTTAGTGACTGAACTGAATACCGCTGGCAGTTAGCTTAGTGACTGAACTGAATACCGCTGGCAGTTAGCTTAGTGACTGAACTGAATACCGCTGGCAGTTAGCTTAGTGACTGAACTGAATACCGCTGGCAGTTAGCTTAGTGACTGAACTGAATACCGCTGGCAGTTAGCTTAGTGACTGAACTGAATACTGCTGGCAGTTAGCTTAGTGACTGAACTGAATACCGCTGGCAGTTAGCTTAGTGACTGAACTGAATACCGCTGGCAGTTAGCTTAGTGACTGAACTGAATACCGCTGGCAGTTAGCTTAGTGACTGAACTGAATACCGCTGGCAGTTAGCTTAGTGACTGAACTGAATACCGCTGGCAGTTAGCTTAGTGACTGAACTGAATACCGCTGGCAGTTAGCTTAGTGACTGAACTGAATACCGCTGGCAGTTAGCTTAGTGACTGAACTGAATACCGCTGGCAGTTAGCTTAGTGACTGAACTGAATACCGCTGGCAGTTAGCTTAGTGACTGAACTGAATACTGCTGGCAGTTAGCTTAGTGACTGAACTGGATGTTGCAACTTCCTTTAAGGCCTTGTTGGATGGTAGGATGCAACTTCCTTAAAGGCCTTGTTGGATGGTATGATGCAACTTCCTTAAAGGCCTTGTTGGATGGTATGATGCTGTTATTACCAGTCTGGAGTTGACTGACTGTTATCTGACAGCAGAACAGGCAGGTGTCCCAAATGACAGCCTACTCCCAGTACAGTGACTACTTCTGACCCCTACAAGCCCTGATCAAAAGTAGTGCACTAGGGAATTTGGTGCCATTTGGCATCCAGCTCAGGATAGAGGTCACAGTCAGTCCGACCTTCACTAGTCTCCTGTCAGTCCCCACCTTCACTAGTCTCCTGTCAGTCCCACCTTCACTAGCCTCCTGTCAGTCCCCACCTTCACTAGCCTCCTGTCAGTCCCCACCTTCACTAGTCTCCTGTCAGTCCGACCTTCACTAGTCTCCTGTCAGTCCCCACCTTCACTAGTCTCCTGTCAGTCCCACCTTCACTAGCCTCCTGTCAGTCCCCACCTTCACTAGCCTCCTGTCAGTCCCCACCTTCACTAGTCTCCTGTCAGTCCCCACCTTCACTAGTCTCCTGTCAGTCCCCACCTTCACTAGTCTCCTGTCAGTCCCCACCTTCACTAGTCTCCAGTCAGTCCTCACCTTCACTAGTCTCCTGTCAGTCCCACCTTCACTAGTCTCCGGTCAGTCCCCACATTCACTAGTCTCCTGTCAGTCCCACCTTCACTAGTCTCCTGTCAGTCCCCACCTTCACTAGTCTCCTGTCAGTCCCCACCTTCACTAGTCTCCTGTCAGTCCCCACCTTCACTAGTCTCCTGTCAGTCCCCACCTTCACTAGTCTCCTGTCAGTCCCCACCTTCACTAGTCTCCTGTCAGTCCCCACCTTCACTAGTCTCCTGTCAGTCCCCACCTTCACTAGTCTCCTGTCAGTCCCCACCTTCACTAGTCTCCTGTCAGTCCCCACCTTCACTAGTCTCTTGTCAGTCCCCACCTTCACTAGTCTCCTGTCAGTCCCCACCTTCACTAGTCTCTTGTCAGTCCCCACCTTCACTAGTCTCCTGTCTTCCTCCCCTCCATCCATCACACTCTTTTATTTAATGTTTCTGTCAACATTTTATTCCTCCTCCTCTAATCTCCTCATCTGGGTCAGAGCCCTGCGTCCTGCGCCCTGGATTAACAGTTCACTGATTTCTTCCCA
Organism: Salmo trutta; assembly: GCF_901001165.1. Lineage (NCBI taxonomy): Eukaryota > Metazoa > Chordata > Actinopteri > Salmoniformes > Salmonidae > Salmo > Salmo trutta. The sequence continues at coordinate 622,712 of NW_021822565.1, forward strand.
GCAGACATCCTCTCTGAAGTGACACTAAAGAAAAAAACGAGATTAAGTTGGACACATAATGGACCTGCTGTCGTTATGATACGCTAGTAGATTATTAGGTATGTCTGGACCTGCTGTCATTATGATCCACTAGTAGAGTATTAGGTATGTCTGGACCTGCTGTCATTATGGTCCGCTAGTAGAGTATTAGGTATGTCTGGACCTGCTGTCATTATGATACGCTAGTAGAGTATTAGGTATGTCTGGACCTGCTGTCATTATGATACGCTTGTAGAGTATTAGGTATGTCTGGACCTGCTGTCATTATGATACGCTAGTAGAGTATTAGGTATGTATGGACCTGCTGTCGTTATGGTCCGCTAGTAGAGTATTAGGTATGTCTGGACCTGCTGTCATTATGATCCACTAGTAGAGTATTAGGTATGTCTGGACCTGCTGTCATTATGATACGCTAGTAGAGTATTAGGTATGTCTGGACCTGCTGTCATTATGATCCACTAGTAGAGTATTAGGTATGTCTGGACCTGCTGTCATTATGGTCCGCTAGTAGAGTATTAGGTATGTCTGGACCTGCTGTCATTATGATACGCTAGTAGAGTATTAGGTATGTCTGGACCTGCTGTCATTATGATACTCTAGTAGAGTATTAGGTATGTCTGGACCTGCTGTCATTATGATCCACTAGTAGAGTATTAGGTTTGTCTGGACCTGCTGTCATTATGATCCACTAGTAGAGTATTAGGTATGTCTGGACCTGCTGTCATTATGATACGCTTGTAGAGTATTAGGTATGTCTGGACCTGCTGTCATTATGATACGCTAGTAGAGTATTAGGTATGTATGGACCTGCTGTCGTTATGGTCCGCTAGTAGAGTATTAGGTATGTCTGGACCTGCTGTCATTATGATACGCTAGTAGAGTATTAGGTATGTCTGGACCTGCTGTCATTATGATCCACTAGTAGAGTATTAGGTATGTCTGGACCTGCTGTCATTATGATACGCTAGTTGAGTATTAGGTATGTCTGGACCTGCTGTCATTATGATACGCTTGTAGAGTATTAGGTATGTCTGGACCTGCTGTCATTATGGTCCGCTAGTAGAGTATTAGGTATGTCTGGACCTGCTGTCGTTATGATACGCTAGTAGAGTATGAGGTATGTCTGGACCTGCTGTCATTATGATACGCTAGTAGAGTATTAGGTATGTATGGACCTGCTGTCGTTATGGTCCGCTAGTAGAGTATTAGGTATGTCTGGACCTGCTGTCATTATGATACGCTAGTAGAGTATTAGGTATGTCTGGACCTGCTGTCATTATGATCCACTAGTAGAGTATTAGGTATGTCTGGACCTGCTGTCATTATGATCCACTAGTAGAGTATTAGGTATGTCTGGACCTGCTGTCGTTATGATCCACTCGTAGAGTATTAGGTATGTCTGGACCTGCTGTCATTATGATCCACTCGTAGAGTATTAGGTATGTCTGGACCTGCTGTCATTATGATACACTTGCATGCAGGAGACAGGGCTGACCCCTACCTCATAGATACCAGAGATCGAAAAGGGTTCTTCTACTATCCCATTAGGAAAATCCTTTTTTGTTCCAGTGAGAACCCTTTTTGGCTCCAGGTAGAACCATTTTGGGTTCCACGTAGAACCCTCTGTGTAAAGGGTTCTACATGGAACCCAAAACAATTCTACCTGGAACCAACAAGGGTTCTTGAAAGAGTTCTCCTATGGGGACAGATGAATAACCCTTTTATGTTCTAGATGGTATCTTTTGTTCTAAGAGTGTAGGGAATCGGGGGCAATTTGAATAGTGTCATACAGCCTCTGGGTTTATAAGAGGCTTAATGACCAGAAGTTGTTTTCTCTGGAGACTAACCGCAGCTGGGTGCAGTGGGCAGGTGCTGTCCTAGCAGGGCATAGGAGGTACGGTCTATAATACACTACAGTACATCTCTCAGCCCAGATAATGGAAGCTGCCTGGTCCCGCTACTCTACAGGGATTACAGTGGATTATGTTCCTGCTGTGTTTGGCTGTCAGACATGTCCTTTTTACTGCCCATTTGATTGTGCTGTAAAGTAGGACTTTATTTTCTCCCATCGTGTGTTGAAGAGACTGGACGTGACAATGCTCCGAGATTGTCCCAGGAAAGCTGTTGTTCAAGGCATCGAAGTTCAAACACACCAAGGGAAAAGACTTCCTGTCACAGAAGTATTGTGATGCTAATCTAGATGTTATGAAACAGTCCCTCTATTCTAGAAGGAAGCCTCGATGCCAGTCTGTTACTGCTTTTTGGGGTATCTGTACTTTACTATTCATATTTCTGCTAACTTTTACTTTTATTTCACTACATTCCTAAATAAATAATGTACTTTTTACTCCATACATTTTCCCTGACACCCAAAAGTACTCGTTACATTTTGACAGGAAAATGGTCCAATTCACACACTTATCAAGAGAACATTCCTGGTCATTCTTACTGCCTCTGGTTTGGCGGACTCACTAAACACAAATGCTTTGTTTGTAAATTGTCTGAGTGTTGGCGTGTGCCCCTGCTGTCCGTCAAAAAAAGACGAGAACATTTGGGGCGGCAGGTAGCTTAGCGGTTAGAGCGTTGGGCCAGTAACCGAAAGGTTGCAAGATTGAATCCCCGAGCTGCCAAGGTAAAAATCTGTCGTTCTGCCCCTGAACAAGGCAGTTAACCCACTGTTCCTAGGCTGTCATTGAAAATAAGAATTTGTTCTTAACTGACTTGCCAAGTTAAATAAAGGTGAAATACATTTTTTTTTAAATAATACTTAAGTACATATTAGCAATTCCATTTACTTTTGATACTTCAGTATATTTAAAACCAAATACTTTTAGACTTTTACTCAAGTAGTATTTTACTGAGTGACTTTCACTTTTACTTCAGTAATTTTCTATTAAGGTATCTTTACAATTGAGTACTTTTTCCACCACTGATGAAATTGTCATGTTTGGCTTTACAGTGGAGTTGGTAATAACAGACACAGATCTGGGACCAGGCTAGCCAAAGGAGCAACACTTCACGTTAAGTTGTCCTTCTGTCAAACTAGAACTCTCGCTGATAAACAAATATTATTCAGCTGGACGGATAAGGTTCATGAAACAATGGTTCCCTTTTAAAGGGAAGGCGCCAAGTTCTAGACATTTCTATATTGATACATGGCAGATATTTAAGAAGCTTCTGGGCCGTGACAGAGGTAGCGTGATGTTGAGATTACACACATAAAGGAGATCTGTCAGAATGTAACACTAATAACAACAGTATCAATGTTCCTGCGCTGTATAATTCATTATGTTCTCACCGTGTCTAGCAATATTGGTGAAATGGAACGAAGAACCTTATTCCAGGCTAGGCCCAAATGACACTCTATTCCCTAAGTAGTGCACTATGAGCTCTGGTCAAAAGTAGTGCACTATACAGAGAATAGGGTTCCATTTGGGACGCGTTCTAGGTTGTTCCACTGTCCACAAGGATACGGCAGATTACTCAGGGTCGGGGCCGGGGCCGGGGCCCAGCCGTGTAAACACAGGTGTGTCACTTCAGTTCAGCCAGTTGTTATCATTAACTTGATCTATATTCTAATGTTGTTGGACTCAATACTTGGGAATGGATTGTGTATTTATATGTATTTAAGCATTTCAAATGTGATGAATCTCATTATTACCAGGAAATGTTAACAGTATATTGTTTCTATGATGGAAGCTCTAGTCTCGGCTCAGTGTTTTCTGATTGGATGAATTGAGTTGTTTTATATTTCAGAAAGAGTTAAAACAGAAGATTTTCTGCTGATTTTAAAAACAGTCCTATGCTGTTTCTCTGGTCCGTAGGAGCTCTACTCTTCGTGGCAGGATTGAGCTCTGCTCTAGTCTCTCTGGTGTTGAGATGTCATCATGTCAGTGCACGTCAACATTCACCATCTCCTCTGGGATCGCTGCCAATCACATAAATCCTCCTCTGTTTAATTCTCAGTACATTTCCACATGAATGTTGCTGCTGACTGCTTGACTAATAGGCCTTAGGCTATTCATAACAGATTTATTAACACATATCACGTTTATTAACACATTCATAACACATTAACACATTCATTAACACATTAACACATTCATTAACACATGAACACATTCATTAACACAACACATTAACACATTAACACATTCATAACACAACACATTCATAACACAACACATTAACACATTCATTAACACATTAACACATTCATTAACACATTAACACATTCATTAACACATACATAACACGTTAACACATTCATAACACAACACATTCATAACACAACACATTAACACATTCACAACACATTAACACATTCATAACACATTAGCACATTATTAACACATTAACACATTTATTAACACATTAACAACACATTAACACATTCATAACACATTAACACATTCATAACACAACACATTTATTAACACATTCATAACACATTAATACCATTAACACATTCATAACACTAACACATTCATAACACATTAACACATTAACAACACATTAACACATTTATTAACACATTAACAACACATTAACACATTCATAACACATTAACACATTCATAACACAACACATTTATTAACACATTCATAACACATTAACACATTCATTAACACATTCATAACGCAACACATTCATAGCACATGTATTAACACATTCATAGCACATGTATTAACAAATTAACACATTCATTAACACAACACATTAACACATTCATTAACACATTAACACAACACATTCATAACACATTAACACATTCATAACACATTAACACATTAACACATGCATAACACATTAACACATTCATAACACAACACATTCATAACACATTAACACATTAACACATTCATAACACATTAACACATTCATAACACATTAACACATTCATAACACATTAACACATTCATAACACAACACATTCATAACACATTAACACATTTATTAACACATTTATAACACTAACACATTCATTAACACTAACACATTCATTAACACAACGCAACACATTCATAGCACATGTATTAACACATTCATAGCACATGTATTAACAAATTAACACATTCATAGCACATGTATTAACACATTCATAGCACATGTATTAACACATTCATAGCACATGTATTAACACATTCATAGCACATGTATTAACAAATTAACACATTCATAGCACATGTATTAACAAATTAACACATTCATAGCACATTTCTGAACACGTTCGTAACACATTTATGAACATTCTAGCAAAATGTATAGCGCATAGAATTAAAAAGGTATTGTCGGACATTATTCATTATAATCAGACAGGTTTTTTTACATGGACGATACATTGGAGACAATATAAGACAAGTACTGGAAACAATCAAACACTATGAAAAATCTGGGAAACCAGGCCTGCTATTCAAAGCTGACTTTGAAAAGGCTTTTGATAAAGTACGACTGGAGTTTATATATAAATACCTGGAACATTTCAATTTTGGAGAATATCTTATAAAATGGGTTAAAATCATGTATAGTAATGAAAGGTGTAAAATAGTAAATAATGGCTACTTCTCAGAAGGTTTTAAATTGTCAAGAGGAGTAAAACAAGGTTGTCCACTATCGGCATATCTATTATGGCCATCGAAATGTTAGCTATTAAAATCAAATCCAATAATAATATCAAGGGATTAGAAATCCAGGGCTGAAAAACTAAGGTGTCATTGTACTCTGATGATTCATGTTTTCTTTTAAATCCACAATTTGGATCCACAGCCTCATAGAGGATTTAGATACTTTTTCTAACCTTTCTGGATTAAAACCAAATGATGATCAATGTACTATATCCTATCAGAGTAGGGAGAGAGACAGTGAGCACCAGGAAGTGGTGTAACAGTGTACAATTTTCTTTTAAATCCACAACTTGGATCCACAGCCTCATAGAGGATCTAGATACTTTTTCTAACCTCTCTGGATTAAAACCAAATTATGATCAATGTACTATATTACGTATTGGATCACAAAAAAATACAACTTTAACATTACCGTGTAGTTTACCAATAAAATGGTCTGATGATGATGTGGATTTACCTGGTATCCATATCCTGAAATAAATAAATGATCTGATTCCAACACATTTTAACAGAAAGTTAGCATAGATAACATTTACATTTTAGTCATTTAGCAGACGCTCTTATCCAGAGCGACTTACAGTAGTGAATATATACATTTCATTTCATGCATTTTTAGCAGCATACAGCAGTGATATCAGGCTAGACGTTAGCAGGTTAGCAGCATACAGCAGTGATATCAGGCTAGAGGTAGAGGTTAGCAGCATACAGCAGTGATATCAGGCTAGATGTTAGCAGGTTAGCAGCATACAGCAGTGATATCAGGCTAGAGGTTAGCAGGATACAGCAGTGATGTCAGGCTAGAGGTATTTAGCAGCATACAGCAGTGATATCAGGCTAGAGGTAGCGGTTAGCAGCATACAGCAGTGATATCAGGCTAGAGGTAGAGTTTAGCAGCATACAGCAGTGATATCAGGCTAGAGGTAGAGGTTAGCAGCATACAGCAGTGATATCAGACTAGAGGTAGAGGTTAGCAGCATACAGCAGTGATATCAGGCTAGAGGTTAGCAGCATACAGCAGTGATATCAGGCTAGAGGTTAGCAGCATACAGCAGTGATATCAGGCTAGAGGTAGAGGTTAGCAGCATACAGCAGTGATATCAGGCTAGAGATAGAGGTTAGCAGCATACAGCAGTGTTATCAGGCTAGATGTTAGCAGGTTAGCAGCATACAGCAGTGATATCAGGCTAGACGTTAGCAGGTTAGCAGCATACAGCAGTGATATCAGGCTAGACGTTAGCAGGATACAGCAGTGATATCAGGCTAGAGGTTAGCAGGTTAGCAGGATACAGCAGTGATATCAGGCTAGATGTTAGCAGCATACAGCAGTGATATCAGGCTAGAGGTTAGCAGGTTAGCAGCATACAGCAGTGATATCAGACTAGATGTTAGCAGGTTAGCAGGATACAGCAGTGATATCAGGCTAGACGTTAGCAGGTTAGCAGCATACAGCAGTGATATCAGACTAGAGGTAGAGGTTAGCAGCATACAGCAGTGATATCAGACTAGACGTTAGCAGGTTAGCAGGATACAGCAGGGATATCAGACTAGATGTTAGCAGGTTAGCAGCATACAGCAGTGATATCAGGCTAGAGGTAGAGGTTAGCAGCATACAGCAGTGATATCAGGCTAGACGTTAGCAGGTTAGCAGGATACAGCAGTGATATCAGGCTAGACGTTAGCAGGTTAGCAGCATACAGCAGTGATATCAGGCTAGACGTTAGCAGGTTAGCAGGATACAGCAGTGATATCAGGCTAGACGTTAGCAGGTTAGCAGGATACAGCAGTGATATCAGGCTAGACGTTAGCAGGTTAGCAGCATACAGCAGTGATATCAGGCTAGACGTTAGCAGGTTAGCAGGATACAGCAATGATATCAGGCTAGACGTTAGCAGGTTAGCAGCATACAGCAGTGATATCAGGCTAGACGTTAGCAGGTTAGCAGGATACAGCCGTGATAGACTAGAGGTAGTGGTTAGCACCATACTAAGTTGATCTCTTGTCAACTGATTCATCTATTGTACTTTGTCTTTGTAGTTTGACTACTGTAACGGGGAACTATTGGGACTGCTGTCAGCAGTGGGATGATGACACACGTATAGTTAAACATGTGAAAGGAAGGAAGAATATCCAGGGGCCAGACGGCTGTGATGTCACATGAACGACGGCCAAGACAGTCTGTTAGGTTTAGTCTGCTGAACACCTTCATCTGACGGTGAATGCAGTCATAGAACTAGATCTTCTGTAAAACATCACCTTGATGTATTTTCATCTGATAATCAAGTTCTTCTATGCTCCCCAGTCTCAGTCGGTGGATAGTTTTCGTAGTTAGCTCCTAACCAGTTATAATGTGATTGTGCGTAACGGCTGTGTGAAGAAGTAGACCAAGGCACAGCGTGTTGGGTGCTCATATTTAATTTTAATCGAGACACTTTGAACAAAACAAGAAAATGACAGCCAAACAGTTCTGTCAGGTATAACAAAACACTAAACAGAAATTAACTACCCACAAACCCCAAAGGAAAAACAGGCTGCCTAAGTATGACTCCCAATCAGCGACAACAACGTACAGCTGTCCCTGATTGAGAGCCATACCAGGCCAAAACAAAAAAATACAAAAACATAGAAAAAAGGACATAGAATGCCCACCCAAATCACACCCTGACCAAACCTAAATAGAGACATAAAAAAAGGCTCTCAGGTCAGGGCGTGACATTGTGTTAATGATGACCAACTTACAGTTCACAGTTTCAGTCTAATTGTGTCTTTTCTGTCTCTCTATTTCACAGCTTTCAGTGATGGATGTTAGTGCTCTGAGGTCTATCTAGAGTTTATCTACACCCTCTTCCTCCTCTTCCTCATCTTCCTCCTCATCACCATGGACTCCCCTTCTAAGAAGCCCGGTGTGTTGTCCCACCTGCGGCATCGCGCCCAGCCCTTCCTCTCTACCATCCGGCGGGGCAGGAAGAGCCCCAGTAAGACTGAGGTGTCTCCAGAACATGTCTTAAACCACAGGATGAGTTCCTCTGTCCCAGACATCACCCCCACCTCCTCCCTGGCCCAGCAGGACTACCAGACCTACAGCAGCCCCAACACTCCCACCATTAAGACTGTTGTAGACAGAAGGCAGGGAGGAAGTGGTAACTCTCACACTGTTAACACGGCCGGGAGTGCTGGGAGCGACGTTTCTCTAAGCAGACTGAGTGTTCCGGTGGACCAGGCTGACTGGACGTCCCAGGAGTCGGTGTGTAGTGGACCCAGTGCTACTCCTCATGAGGAGGAGGACCTAGCAGAGGAGAGCCATGAGCAGAGAGCTGCTTCTGCTGGACAGGGGTCAGGGACAGGGGATTCGGAGCTGCAGGACCACACGGGACACTGTAGAGAACACACTACCACTCCCACGGACCTGCACGGCAGAGAGATCCCCTCAGTGGAGATATCAGAGGATGTGACTCAGGTAAATAGAGTTTTACGGCTTACTATGGTGTATTATGGCTGGTGTTACTATGGTGTATTATGGCTGGTGTTACTATGGTGTATTATGGTATGGTGTTACTATGGTGTATTATGGCTGGTGTTACTATGGTGTATTATGGCTGGTGTTACTATGGTGTATTATGGTATGGTGTTACTATGGTGTATTATGGCTGGTGTTACTATGGTGTATTATGGTATGGTGTTACTATGGTGTATTATGGCTGGTGTTACTATGGTGTATTATGGTATGGTGTTACTATGGTGTATTATGGCTGGTGTTACTATGGTGTATTATGGCTGGTGTTACTATGGTGTATTATGGTATGGTGTTACTATGGTGTATTATGGTATGGTGTTACTATGGTGTATTATGGCTGGTGTTACTATGGTGTATTATGGCTGGTGTTACTATGGTGTATTATGGCTGGTGTTACTATGGTGTATTATGGTATGGTGTTACTATGGTGTATTATGGTATGGTGTTACTATGGTGTATAATGGCTGGTGTTATTATGGTGTATTATGGTTGGTATTACTATGGTGTATTATGGTATGGTGTTACTATGGTGTATTATGGTATGGTGTTACTATGGTGTATTATGGCTGGTGTTACTATGGTGTATTATGGCTGGCGTTACTATGGTGTAGTGTTACTATGGTGTATTATGGCTGGTGTTACTATGGTGTATTATGGCTGGTGTTACTATGGTGTATTATGGCCGTCGTGAGACAGGTTAATACTATGGTCTATTATGGCTGGTGTTACTATGGTGTATTATGGCTGGTGTTACTATGGTGTATTATGGCTGGTGTTACTATGGTGTATTATGGTATGGTGTTACTACGGTGTATTATGGCTGGTGTTACTATGGTGTATTATGGCTGGTGTTACTATGGTGTATTATGGTATGGTGTTACTATGGTGTATTATGGCTGGTGTTACTATGGTGTATTATGGCTGGTGTTACTATGGTGTATTATGGCTGGTGTTACTATGGTGTATTATGGTATGGTGTTACTATGGTGTATTATGGTATGGTGTTACTATGGTGTATTATGGTATGGTGTTACTATGGTGTATTATGGCTGGTGTTACTATGGTGTATTAGGGTATGGTGTTACTATGGTGTATTATGGTATGGTGTTACTATGGTGTATTATGGCTGGTGTTACTATGGTGTATTATGGCTGGTGTTACTATGGTGTATTATGGCTGGTGTTACTATGGTGTATTATGGCTGTGAGTCAGTCACCTGGGGGCCGATACTGTCATGGTTCATGTGGGGTCAAAGTTCAGGCTGCTTCCTGAGGCTGTGAGTCAGTCACCTGGGGGCCGATACTGTCATGGTTCATGTGGGGTCAAAGTTCAGGCTGCTTCCCGAGGCTGTGAGTCAGTCACCAGGGGCTGATACTGTCATGGTTCATGTGGGGTCAAAGTTCAGGATAACACCAGGCTGCTTCCTGAGGCTGTGAGTCAGTCACCTGGGGGCCGATACTGTCATGGTTCATGTGGGGTCAAAGTTCAGGCTGCTTCCTGAGGCTGTGAGTCAGTCACCTGGGGGCTGATACTGTCATGGTTCATGTGGGGTTGAAGGGCATTATGAAGGGCAGCTCAGAACAGCTGAAGATGGGTTTTAAAGAACTGATTGGGTCTCTACTTGACACCAACAAACACCCCATAATGTCTGGCCCTCTGCTCTCCCTAAATCATGGCATTGAACGTTTCAGCAGACTTCTAACCCTCCATAACTGGCTACCAGACTATTACAGCTCTGTGGGTGGGACATTTACTGACTACTCTGATAGCGTCTGGTAACAAAGCTCGTGTTATATAAGGAGGATGGGATCCACCCAAGTCATTTGGGTTCCCGGATCATTTCACAGGATTATAAGGCTGCGTTGAGACAAGACTTATCAATGACCCAAACCCAGCTCAGTTAATCCCTACCGTTGTGTTCGCTGAGTCATCATAATTCTTCAGCAAATGTACATTATTCCAGGGACGTTGGAAGACATAATGTAAGTAACCTAATTTCTGTCCCTCTTACTGCCATGAATGTCTCTGCTGATCCTACAACTGTTGAAAACAGTAATCATGTGCCTATGAACCAGAGTTTTATTCTGTTAAAACTGAGGCGGTGTGCCATAGTAGGAAGTCCACTGTGTGCAGCTCACCCTGCACTAACATAAATAACCTGAGCATGTCTACCTCTGCTAAGCTTCCCAGTAAAGCAAGAAAAACAATCAAGCATCACAGAAAAGTGCTAAAAATCACCCACATTAACATATGTAGCTTAAGAAACAAGGTTCATGAAATAAATAACTTGCTAGTAACAGATGACATTAATATTCTGACTATCTCTGAAACTCACTTAGATAATACCTTGAATGATTCAGTGGTAGCAATACATGGTTATAACATCTACAGAAAATACAGAAATGCCAACGGGGGAGGTGTGGCCATTTTATATTCAGAACCACATTCCTGTAAAGCTTAGAGAGGATCTCATGTTAAATAGTGTTGAAGTAATATGGCTACAGGTTCATCTGCCTCACCTAAAGCCCATTCTGGTGGGAAGCTGCTATAAACCACCAAGTGCTAACAGTGTGTGAAATGCTTGATCATGCATGTGATATCAACATAGAAGTATATTTTCTGGGTGATTTAAATGTTGACTGGCTTTCATCAAGCTGCCCACTCAAGAGAAAGCTTTAAACTGTAACCAGTGCCTGGAACCAGGTTCAGGTTATCAGTCAACCTACCAGGGTTGTTACAAACAGAACAGGAATGAAATCAACAACATGTATTGATCAATTTCTCTCAGCCAATCATCAGTTATTTGTGTAAGTGCTGTGCTTGTTGAATGTTGTTCCCTATAAGCATGCTGAAAGTCTGTTGTCAATTTGTTTACCATGAAATAGCATTGTATCTGGTCAAACACAGCTCAGCTCCTTCATTCATTAAATCAGATGGCTCATTCATCACAAAGCCCACTGATATTGCCAACTACTTTAATGATTATGTTCATTGGTAAGATTAGCAAATTTAGGGATGACATGACAGCAACAAACACTGACACTACACATCCAAGTAGATCTGACCAAATTATGAAAGACGAGCGTTTCATAAAGTCAGTGTGGAAGAGGTGAAAACAATGATTGTTGTCTATCGACAATGGCAAGCCACCTGGGTCTGACAACCTGGATGGAAAATGACTGAGGATAATAGCAGATGATATTGCCACTCCTATTCACCATATATTCAATTTAAACCGACTAGAGAGTATGTGCCCTCAGGCCTGGAGGGAAGCTAAAGTTATTCCCCTACTTTCACGTCTACTCCCGCTCCCCCTCTCCGGTGCTCGTTACGCTCACCTGCGCCTCACGACACTCACCTGGACTCCATCCCCTTCCTGATGACTTCCCCTATATCCTTCACTCCCATTGGTTCATTCCCCAGGTGTTATTGTTCCTGTGTTTCATGTCTGTATGCTACTCGTGTTTCTTGTTTTGTTCCATGTTCCGTTATTTATTAAATTCACTTCCTGTACTTTCTTCCTGATTCTTAGCGTACACGTTACACCTACCCAAGAATAGTAAAGCCCCCTTAACTGGCTCAAATAGCCAACCAATCAGCCTGTCACCATCCCTTAGTAAACTTATTTAAAAAAAATGGTGTTTGACCAGATACAATGCTATTTCACAGTAAACAAATTGACAACAGATTTTCAGCACGCTTATAGGGAAGGACATTCAACAAGCACAGCACTTACACAAATGACTGATGGTTGGCTGAGAGAAATTTATGATAAATAGATTGTGGGGGCTGTTTTCTTAGACTTGAGTGCTGCTTTTAACATTTCCAGCAGCAGACTATGATCGATAAACACGTGTCATGGCTTTACACCCCCTGCTCTGAGTAAAGCCAGAACACATGTGTCATGGCTTTACACCCCTGCTCTGAGTAAAGCCAGAACACATGTGTCATGGCTTTACACCCCCTGCTCTGAGTAAAGCCAGAACACATGTGTCATGGCTTTACACCCCCTGCTCTGAGTAAAGCCAGAACACATGTGTCATGGCTTTACACCCCCTGCTCTGAGTAAAGCCAGAACACATGTGTTATGGCTTTACACCCCCTGCTCTGAGTAAAGCCAGAACACATGTGTTATGGCTTTACACCCCCTGCTCTGAGTAAAGCCAGTTTGTCTATCTATGCGGATGACTCAACACAATACACGTCAGCTACTACAGCGACTGAAATGACTGCAACACTTAACGAAGAGCTGCAGTTAGTTTCAGAGTGGGTGGCAAGGAATAAGTTAGCCCTAAATATTTCAAAAACTAAAAGCATTGTATTTGGGACAAATCACTCACTAAACCTCTAAATAATGTGGACATTTAGCAAGTTGAGGTGACTAAACTGCTTGGAGTAACCCTGGATTATAAACTGTCATGGTCAAAACATATTGATACAACAGTAGCTAAAATGGGGAGAAGTCTGTCCATAATAAAGCACTGCTCTGCCTTTTTAACAACACTATCAACAAGGCAGGTCCTACAGGCCCTAGTTTCTACCTTCTTAACAACACTATCAACAAGACAGGTCCTACAGGCCCTAGTTTCTACCTTCTTAACAACACTATCAACAAGGCAGGTCCTACAGGCCCTGGTTTCTACCTTCTTAACAACACTATCAACAAGGCAGGTCCTACAGGCCCTGGTTTCTACCTTCTTAACAACAATATCAACAAGGCAGGTCCTACAGGCCCTAGTTTCTACCTTCTTAACAGCACTATCAACAAGGCAGGTCCTACAGGCCCTAGTTTCTACCTTCTTAACAACACTATCAACAAGGCAGGTCATACAGGCCCTAGTTTCTACCTTCTTAACAGCACTATCAACAAGGCAGGTCCTACAGGCCCTAGTTTCTACCTTCTTAACAGCACTATCAACAAGGCAGGTCCTACAGGCCCTAGTTTCTACCTTCTTAACAACACTATCAACAAGGCAGGTCCTACAGGCCCTAGTTTCTACCTTCTTAACAACACTATCAACAAGGCAGGTCCTACAGGCCCTAGTTTCTACCTTCTTAACAACACTATCAACAAGGCAGGTCCTACAGGCCCTAGTTTTGTCACACCTGGACTACTGTTCAGTCGTGTGGTCAGGTTCCACAAAGAGGGACTTAGGAAAATTGCATTTGTCTCAGAACAGGGCAGCACGACTGGCCCTTGGATGTACACAGAGAGCTAATATTAATAATATGCATGTCAATCTCTCCTGGCTCAAAGTGGAGGAGAGATTGATTTCATCACTACTTGTATTTATGAGAGGTATTGACATGTTGAATGCACCGAGCTGTCTGTCTAAACTACTGGCACACAGCTCAGACACCCATCCATACCCCACAAGACATGCCACCAGAGGTCTGTCTAAACTACTGGCACACAGCTCAGACACCCATCCATACCCCACAAGACATGCCACCAGAGGTCTGTTTAAACTACTGGCACACAGCTCAGACACCCATCCATACCCCACAAGACATACCACCAGAGGTCTGTCTAAACTACTGGCACACAGCTCGGACACCCATCCATACCCCACAAGACATGCCACCAGAGGTCTGTTTAAACTACTGGCACACAGCTCAGACACCCATCCATACCCCACAAGACATACCACCAGAGGTCTGTTTAAACTACTGGCACACAGCTCAGACATCCATACATACCCTACTAGACATGCCACCAGAGGTCTCTTCACAGTCCCCAAGTCCAGAACAGACTATGGGAGGCACACAGTACTACATAGAGCCATGACTACATGGAACTCTATTCCACATCAAGTAACTGATGCAGCAGTAGAATCAGATTTACAAAACATCAAAATACACCTTATGGAACAGCAGGGACTGTGAAGCAGCACAAACATTGACACACACACACACACACGATAACATACGCACTATACACACACATGGATTTACTACTGTACATTACATTTACATTTAAGTCATTTAGCAGACGCTCTTATCCAGAGCGACTTACAAATTGGTGCATTCACCTTATGATATCCAGTGGAACAACCACTTTACAATAGTGCATCTAAATCTTTTGGGGGGGGGGGGGGTTAGAAGGATTACTTTATCCTATCCCAGGTATTCCTTAAAGAGGTGGGGTTTCAGTTGTCTCCGGAAGGTGGTGATTGACTCCGCTGTCCTGGCGTCGTGAGGGAGCTTGTTCCACCATTGGGGTGCCAGAGCAGCGAACAGTTTTGACTGGGCTGAGCGGGAACTGTGCTTCCTCAGAGGTAGGGAGGCGAGCAGGCCAGAGGTGGATGAGCGCAGTGCCCTTGTTTGGGTGTAGGGCCTGATCAGAGCCTGAAGGTACGGAGGTGCCGTTCCCCTCACAGCTCCGTAGGCAAGCACCATGGACTTGTAGCAGATGCGAGCTTCAACTGGAAGCCAGTGGAGAGAGCGGAGGAGCGGGGTGACGTGAGAGAACTTGGGAAGGTTGAACACCAGACGGGCTGCGGCGTTCTGGATGAGTTGTAGGGGTTTAATGGCACAGGCAGGGAGCCCAGCCAACAGCGAGTTGCAGTAATCCAGACGGGAGATGACAAGTGCCTGGATTAGGACCTGCGCCGCTTCCTGTGTGAGGCAGGGTCGTACTCTGCGAATGTTGTAGAGCATGAACCTACAGGATTGGGTCACCGCCTTGATGTTAGTGGAGAACGACAGGGTGTTGTCCATGTGGCAGTGGTGGAGTAGGGGCCTGAGGGCACACAGTGTGTTGTGAAATCTGTGAATGTATTGTAATGTTTTAAAATTGTATAAACTGCTTTAATTTTGCTGGACCCCAGGAAGAGTAGCTGCTGCCTTGGCAGGAACTAATGGGGATCCATAATAAACCCCAGGAAGAGTAGCTGCTGCCTTGGCAGGAACTAATGGGGATCCATAATAAACCCCAGGAAGAGTAGCTGCTGCCTTGGCAGGAGCTAATGGGGATCCTTAATAAACCCCAGGAAGAGTAGCTGCTGCCTTGGCAGGAACTAATGGGGATCCATAATAAACCCCAGGAAGAGTAGCTGCTGCCTTGACAGGAACTAATGGGGATCCATAATAAACCCCAGGAAGAGCAGCTGCTGCCTTGGCAGGAACTAATGGGGATCCATAATAAACCCCAGGAAGAGTAGCTGTTGCCTTGGTAGGAACTAATGGGGATCCATAATAAACCCCAGGAAGAGTAGCTGCTGCCTTGGCAGGAACTAATGGGGATCCATGATAAACCCCAGGAAGAGTAGCTGCTGCCTTGACAGGAACTAATGGGGATCCATAATAAACCCCAGGAAGAGTAGCTGCTGCCTTGGCACATTATGCTACATGGTCTGGAAAATGCGAAGGCATATTTGGACGATATTTAGTACCATCTGGCCAGAACACCTTCAGAACATTAGGAGTCTGTTCAAGCGTTTTGTGTCTGCCAGCTTGACAGTTAACCTGTCGAAGAAGGAAATCGACCAAGCAACAGTGAAGAATCTCGGGAAGGTGGTGGGCCAAGTTAAAGTCTGACCGCTTAGTAATGGCATAAAAACTAAGCTTGTTTTCTTGTAATTAAAAATGTTTTTGTAAAAGTAATGGAATTGGATTAGTGTGGTGGGTGAAGAATCAAATACTTTAACTTGTATTGCTGCACAAATCCCATTATTGTGGAGTGCCTCCTCTAACAGTATGAATTAGGCTGTTTGAGAAGGTTTGAATCCTAAGAAACCTGCATACACATTGTTGGAAGTACAATAGACCAACACAGCTACTGTCGTCCAAGCTGTGTGCTGTAAAACCTTGGTAGAGCATGGGTGGAGTAGGCATGGTGGTGCTGTAAAACCTTGGTAGAGCATGGGTGGAGTAGGCATGGTGGTGCTGTAAAACCTTGGTAGAGCATGGGTGGAGTAGGCATTGTGGTGCTGTAAAACCTTGGTAGAGCATGGGTGGAGTAGGCATTGTGGTGCTGTAAAACCTTGGTAGAGCATGGGTGGAGTAGGCATTGTGGTGCTGTGAAACCCTTGGTAGAGCATGGGTGGAGTAGGCATTGTGGTGCTGTAAAACCTTGGTAGAGCATGGGTGGAGTAGGCATCGTGGTGCTGTTAAACCTTGGTAGAGCATGGGTGGAGTAGGCATTGTGGTGCTGTGAAACCTTGGTAGAGCATGGGTGGAGTAGGCATTGTGGTGCTGTAAAACCTTGGTAGAGCATGGGTGGAGTAGGCATTGTGGTGCTGTGAAACCTTGGTAGAGCATGGGTGGAGTAGGCATTGTGGTGCTGTGAAACCTTGGTAGAGCATGGGTGGAGTAGGCATTGTGGTGCTGTGAAACCCTTGGTAGAGCATGGGTGGAGTAGGCATTGTGGTGCTGTAAAACCTTGGTAGAGCATGGGTGGAGTAGGCATTGTGGTGCTGTGAAACCTTGGTAGAGCATGGGTGGAGTAGGCATTGTGGTGCTGTGAAACCTTGGTAGAATTAACCACATGATTCTTTGCCTGGTCCCAGATCTGTTGAATTAACCTCATGATTCATAGCCTGGTCCCAGATCTGTTGAATTAACCACATGATTCGTAGCCTGGTCCCAGATCTGTTGAATTAACCTCATGATTCGTAGCCTGGTCCCAGATCTGTTGAATTAACCACATGCTTCTTAGCCTGGTCCCAGATCTGTTGAATTAAACACATGATTCGTAGCCTGGTCCCAGATCTGTTGAATTAACCACATGCTTCTTAGCCTGGTCCCAGATCTGTTGAATTAAACACATGATTCGTAGCCTGGTCCCAGATCTGTTGAATTAACCTCATGATTCTTAGCCTGGTCCCAGATCTGTTTGTGCGATCATTCCAACTCCTTGTCATGTTCGGGAGAATGGAAGGATCTCACAAGCAGACTGGTACTCAGCTTACATGGTTCTGGTGTTGTGAATAGACACAAGGACACAGAAAAGGTCTGAGTAAAGTCATGAGGAAAAAAGACATGGTCTGAATGACTGTTAGACTCAAGGTGATGACGTCCGTTCAGGAGCCTTGAGTTTTAAAAAAACTAAACAACTGATGACCTCTGGGTGGGACCAAGGTCAAAACAAACAGTCCAAATCTATCGAACCCACAACACCATGCTCTACCAACTGAGCCACAGGGAAGGCAGACTAATGACCTCTGGGTGGGGCCGAGGTAAAAACAAACAGTCCAAATCTATCCCAGCCCACTAAAGATCTGCAAGGTTATCTTAAACACACACCCTAATGTTTGTTTGGTTAAACCAGTGTTCAACAACACTAACCAAATATTTAAAGCAGTAAATCATTAGTTAGTTCTGTACTGGGTGTGTTACAGTATGGTTAGAAGCTACATCTGATGTGTATGGAATACTATAGTAGTAGTAGTAGTAGTAGTAGTAGTAGTAGTAGTAGTAGTAGTAGTAGTAGTAGTAGTAATCGGATGTGTATTGAACACTATAGTAGTAGTAGTAGTAGTAGTAGTAGTAGTAGTAATCGGATGTGTATTGAACACTATTATAGTAGTAGTAGTAGTAGTAGTAGTAGTAGTAGTAGTAGTAATCAGATGTGTATTGAACACTATAGTAGTAGTAGTAGTAGTAGTAATCGGATGTGTATTGAACACTATAGTAGTAGTGGTAGTAGTAGTAGTAGTAGTAGTAGTAGTAGTAGTAGTAGTAGTAGTAGTAGTAGTAATCGGATGTGTATTGAACACTATAGTAGTAGTGGTAGTAGTAGTAGTAGTAATCGGATGTGTATTGAACACTGTTGTAGTAGTAGTAGTAGTAGTAGTAGTAATCTGATGTGTATTGAACACTGTAGTAGTAGTAGTAGTAGTAGTAGTAGTAGTAGTAGTAGTAGTAGTAGTAGTAGTAATGTGATGTGTATTGAACACTATAGTAGTAGTAATCTGATGTGTATTGAACACTGTAGTAGTAGTAATCTGATGTGTATTGAACACTATAGTAGTAGTAGTAGTCAGTACAGCAGCAGTAGTCTGTGTTTTAGTCTAACAGTACAGCGGCGCTGTGTTTTAGTCTTACAGTACAGCCGCAGTAGTTTGTCAGTTTTGTGTCTTTGGCATCATTAAAGGTGAAGACTTATTTCATCAAATCACTTCTCTGTAATTATTATTACGTGATTAAAATAATCATGTTCATTTAATTAACTAGGAATTCGGGGCACCATGGAAAATCTTCAGATTACAAAGTTATAATTTTCCGAATATAACTCAGATATTTTAATATCTGATCAATTAGTCTTCTATTAATGAATTATTCTTTACCTCAAGTTAGTCTCATTTCAAACATTGTAGAATTGTTGTTTATCTGCACGAACCCAGCCTTAACCATGAATCATCCATACACCATTTGGCTTAATCATTTATTTACTAACTAACTAAATAATCACAGAAATACATAAACCCACAAACAGTAGATATGGTTACTAACAATGATAGGGAAGATTCCCTAGTGGGCTGAGCCGATATGACGGCTTGGTGGACAAAGGGAAGTGGGTGTGGACTGAGAAAGGAGCGGGAAAGACAGAAGGGATCACTACACACAGGTGATCATTATATTCATTGAAATGCTAATCCTTTGCACATGAAAGCTCACTCATTCAGGAATAATTGCAATCACTATATTTACGCCCATATGTCGTTGTGAGCTTCTCTGTTGGAATCGTCGGTCCGTCTGCTGGAGAGTCAGTTCATCAGAGAGTGGTTGTAGGTCGACCGGCGGCTCCTGATAGTGTCTGTTGTAATGGGTACGTCAGGCGTCCATTGTTCTTAGGATAGATGTTTCAGCAGTTGTCACTATTCACGATCACAGCTCCTGCTGTGGGTTTGTTCAGTCTGAAGAGGCTTTCCTCAGGAGGGTTTTTTTATTCGTAACAGTCTGAAGAGGATTTCCTCAGGAGGGGGTTTTATTCGTAACAATAGAAAAGGGCGGTTCCATGATGCCAGATCATATCTGCGCTCACGGGGGCGTGGCCGCTGACTAGTTAAATCTCACGGGGGCGTGGCCAATGACTAGTTAAATCTCACGGGGGCGTGGCCGCTGACTAGTTCAATCTCACGGGGGCGTGGCCGCTGACTAGTTCAACTTTACAGAGAATAAAATTCTCTCAAAATTAAAGGTTAACATCACATTACAACATTTCACAAATAGTTTAATCTTTACTCATTCATTTTATACAAGAATTAGATGCAAACCCTCATAATTGAAAAATGTACACATTCAGAGATTTAGTTCTGTGTGTTTCCTGTCCTCCATGAGGTCACCAAATGAAACACTCGTCATAACCGTCTCTTAAGTGTCCACGGAGCATCCCACACTCTCAAAGGTGGACATATTGTTTAAAACTCCCATTTTGGGGGATTTAGGAGTTTGGTCCAGTGAAATCCCTTGTTCTCTCTGTGTTCTCTCTCTCTCTCTCTGCATGACCAGGGGAAGAGAATCTCCGCCAGGAATGTATGGCCTGAGATAACAGAACCTGGGTGTAGGAGAGATTCTCTCTCTCTCTGAGGGGGAAGCCACGATATACACCCAGAAAGGGCCACGTCATGACATAAGCTACAAAGAAGGAAGTCAAATTGTTCAAGTCATTAATCCCAGTTGTGTGGTTTATCATTCTTTGTATCCCGCAGCAGAGGAATGTTTCATAACTACATGGACACGGAGAGAGTATAATCCAGGACAGGAAACACAAGAGACTGGCTGACAAGCACCGGCTATAGTTTACAGGTTTAGGATCGTCATTTGATCACTCGTTTTTGTTGCTGGACATTTTCCTGCATGGCAGGAGATGCAGATGAGCTTGATGGTCTACGTAAATGAACTGAAACCCCCACATGAACACATGATTATATTAACAGCATTGCACTTTTCATCTAGCCTACTTCCGGCCAGCTAATAGCCTAACCACCGATCAAGCAACATTATCGACTAAACTTTCAAATCCTGTTGCTGCAGGATTATTTTTCTCTTGCAATATAGGTCAAAGTTCCTACATCTGTATAGATGTACTTCCAACATGTTACATGGACTTGATCTGAAAATCTTACTGTCATTGTTTCTTTCAGGTTT
Source organism: Salmo trutta (assembly GCF_901001165.1). Taxonomy (NCBI): domain Eukaryota; kingdom Metazoa; phylum Chordata; class Actinopteri; order Salmoniformes; family Salmonidae; genus Salmo; species Salmo trutta. The sequence goes on from NW_021822565.1 coordinate 643,979, forward strand.
TGTTTCTGGTAACATCATGGTATTACAGGATAATACTGTATCTTGTGGGTTATGACTGTTGTGTTTGTTAATGGAATGAACATGTCTGTCTCAACAGCAGAACGGTGACAGCCATGACCTTGAGACCCAAACATCACAAGACACGGAGAACAACAGTGTAAGTTCTAAATCACAGCAGTCTACCTCCTGGTCCCTAATGGACACTGTACCACAGCACCGCCTGGTCCCTAATGGACACTGTACCACAGCACCGCCTGGTCCCTAATGGACACTGTACCACAGCAGTCTAACGCCTGGTCCCTAATGGACACTGTATCACAGCACCGCCTGGTCCCTAATGGACACTGTATCACAGCACCGCCTGGTCCCTAATGGACACTGTACCACAGCAGTCTAACTCCTGGTCCCTAATGGACACTGTACCACAGAGGTCTAACACTGCGTCCCAGATGGACGAGTTAGAGCTCTGAGCTGGTCTGGTCAGGGTTATAGAGTTAGAGCTCTGAGCTGGTCTGGACAGGGTTATAGAGTTAGAGGGTTAGAGCTCTGAGCTGGACTGGTCTGGGATATAGAGTTAGAGCTCTGAGCTGGTCTGGTCAGGGTTATAGCGTTAGAGCTCTGGACTGGTCTGGGTTATAGAGTTAGAGCTCTGAGCTGGTCTGGTCAGGGTTATAGAGTTAGAGCTCTGAGCTGGTCTGGTCAGGGTTATAGAGTTAGAGCTCTGGTCTGGTCAGGGTTATAGAGTTAGAGCTCTGAGCTGGTCTGGTCAGGGTTATAGAGTTAGAGCTCTGAGCTGGTCTGGACAGGGTTATAGATTTAGAGCTCTGAGCTGGTCTGGTCTGGACAGGGTCAAGGTTAGAGGGATAGAAGGTTAGAGCTCTGGTCTGGTCAGGGTTATAGAGTTAGAACTCTGGTCTGGTCAGGGTTATAGAGGTAGCTCTGAGCTGGTCTGGTCAGGTCAGGGTTATAGAGGTAGAGCTCTGAGCTGGTCAGGTCAGGGTTATAGAGTTAGAGCTCTGAGCTGGTCTGGTCTGGACAGGGTCAGGGTTAGAGGGATAGAGCTCTGAGCTGGACTGGTCTGGACAGGGTTAGAGGGTTAGAGCTCTGAGCTGGACTGGTCTTGTCTGGATGGGGTCAGTAACTGGCTCTAACCCACTAATTTGAAGGGGTGCCCACATACTTTGGTACGTATAGTGTAGCAACATAAAGTGTCTCAGTAGGGCCACGAGCCAGAACAGTTTCAATACGCCTTGTCATCACTCTTAGTAAAAGGTGCTATGTAGAACCGTCGAGGGTTCTTCGGCTGTCCCCATTGGAGAACTCTTTGAAGAACCCTTGAAGGTTGCAGGTAGAACCCTTTTTGTTCCAGGTAGAACCCTTTTGGGTTCCATGTAGAACCTTTTATACAGAGGGTTCTACCTGAAACCAAAAAGGGTTCTACCTGGAACCTAAAAGGGTTCTTCCTGGAACCTAAAAGGGTTCTTCCTGGAACCTAAAAGGGTTCTCCCTGGAACCTAAAAGGGTTCTACCTGAAACCTAAAAGGGTTCTACCTGAAACCTAAAAGGGTTCTTCCTGGAACCAAAAAGGGTTCTCCTGTGGGGAAACCCTTTTGGAACTCTCTTCTCTACGAGTGTAGGTTCTACAAGTGTCTGGAACTCTATTGGAGGGATGCGACACCATTCTTCCATAATAAATTCCATAATTTGTTGTTTTGTTGATGGTGGTAGAAAACGCTGTCTCAGGCGCCTCTCCTGAATCTCCCATAAATGTTCAACTGGGTTGAGATCTCGTGACTGAGACACAAACATCCTTTAACCCCCCTGTGTTCCTTTGAGACCCCTCTTTCAAAGTCACGGAGATCTCTTCTTGTAGCCATGGAAGCCAAAATATTGGGCTGGACGTTTTCTACATGACCCTAAGCATGATGGGATGTGTTAATTGCTTGAATCACACCTGTGATAACTGCTTTCAATATACTTTGTATCCCTCATTTGCTCCAGTGTTTCCGTTATTTTGGTCAGTTCACTGTTTGTATGGAAGTCTACCCAGCTGTGGTTTATTCTGGAGAATCCAGGACTAATGAATGTATAAATATAAAGTGACCCTTCGTCTATGTACTCCAACAGTTTGAGATGGGGAGTCCTACTGAGATGCTGAGTGTATCAGGCAGCACCAGAGAGTCCCAGAGGTCCTACCTCCTCTCTATCAATCTGAAGGAGGGACGCAACCTGGTCATCAGAGACCGCTGTGGTAACACTGTTATTACACTTCATAACACTTCATAAACATCAAACCTGGTCATCAGAGACCGCTGTGGTAACACTGTTATTACACTTCATAACACTTCATAACACATCAAACCTGGTCATTGGAGACCTCTGTGGTAACACTGTTATTGTACTTCATAACACTTCATAACACATCAAACCTGGTCATTGGAGACCTCTGTGGTAACACTGTTATTGTACTTCATAACACTTCATAACACATCAAACCTGGTCATTGGAGACCTCTGTGGTAACACTGTTATTGTACTTCATAACACTTCATAACACATCAAACCTGGTCATTGGAGACCGCTGTGGTAACACTGTTATTATACTTCATAACACATAACACCTGGTCATTAGAGACCTCTGTGGTAAGCCTTTTGGAGTGGGTCTGTGGACTTTTCCATGTTTGAGTTTGAGTTTATTTTATTTTTACAGGGACAGTGCACATTAATCAACGTTTCAGTAAAAGTGCCGGTTTTAGCCAGCCGGCTAATTTTCAACCACAGTCCCTGGGCAGGTTATTAAAAACAATTACAATATAAACAATCATAGAACAGTGAGCACACGCAGAGTAACATAGGACAAACAAGACATAGCATACAGACAGAGCAACATAGAACAAAAAGCAACAAGACAAAATCCATAAAAACAACAAAATGTTTCCACACCTCACAAGCTACAGACAATAGACAACTTGGAAAGCGGCAATACACAGCTAGGGATTATGTTCACAAATCTGATTGACCTTTAGCCATGTCTTCATGCATTTTGTGAAAGTGTGATATGTGGTGCAGTTATGTGTGTCTGATGGCAGTGTATTCCAGACATGGGACGCTCTCACAGAGAAAGCGGATTTACTAAAGGTGCTTTTCCTTAAGGGAACTATACAGTCACCTCTCATGGCAGACCTTGTGGATCTGCTGCCATATGTTTGGATTTTCTGTTTAACAAAAATACTGAGTGGAGGGGGAGCTAGGCCATTTAGGATCTTGAATACAAGACATGCGTCGGTGTATTGCACCAGATTTTCCCAACTCAGGAGCTCCTGCTTTCTGAGGATGTAACAGTGATGATGGCTATTGGGCTTCCTATCGAGCACTTTGAGAGCCTGTTTGTAGACAGACTGAATAGGTTTTAATGTTGTATAGCAAGCTTGGGCTCAACTAGTCAAGCAGTATGTTAAGTGGGGGAGTATCATCGATTTGAAGTACAGTCTTGCTACCTCTGTGGTCAAACAATTTCGTATAAATCGGAAATTAGCTAGGTTGAATTTGGTTATTTGAATGACCTTTTTCACATGCTTTTTAAAAGAGAGGTTGGAATCAAGTATGATTCCATGTAAATATTGAAGTCACCAAAAATGTGAATATTATCTGCCATGACTACAAGGTCCGATAGGAATCCAGGGAACTCAGTGAGGAATGCTGTATAGGGCCCAGGAGGCCTGTAAACAGTAGCTATAAAAAGTGATTGAGTAGGCTGCATAGATTTCATGCCTAGAAGCTCAAAAAAATTAAAACCGCAGTCATAAAAATTAAAAAAATATATAGGGGATGTAGTCACTAGTGTAACCAGGAGACGCCTCATTTAACACAGTAAATTCATCAGGCTTAAGCCATGTTTCAATCAGGCCAATCACATCAAGATTATGTTCATTGACTATAACTGCCTTGGAAGTGAGGGATCTAACATTAAGTAACCCTATTTTGAGATGTGAGGTATCACGATCTCTTTCAATAATGGCAGGAATGGAGGAGGTCTTTATTCCAGTGAGATAGCTAAGGCGAACACGGACATGTTTAATTTTGCCCAACCTAGATCGAGGCACAGACACCGTCTCAATGGGGAAAGCTGAGCTGACTACACTGACTATGCTAGTGGCAGACTCCACTAAGCTGGCAGGCTGGCTAACAGCCTGCTGCCTGGCCTGCACCCTATTTCATTGTGGAGCTATAGGAGTTAGAGCCCTGTCTATGTTCGTAGATAAGATGAGAGCACCCCTCCAGCTAGGATGGAGTCCGTCACTCCTCAACAGGCCAGGCTTGGTCCTGTTTGTGGGGGCCAAAGATTGTTACTCGATGCCGACACATCTTTCTAGCTGATTTACACACTGAGCTATGTTGCGCTTTGTGACCTCTGGCTGTTTCACCCTAACATCGTTGGTGCCGACGTGGATAACAATATCTCTATACTCTCTACACTCGCCAATTTTAGCTTTAGCCAGCACCGTCTTTAGATTAGCCTTAACGTCGGTAGCCCTGCCCCCTGGTAAACAGTGTATGATCGTTGAATGATTAGTTTTAAGTCTAATACTGCAGGTAATGGAGTCGCCAATGACTAGGGTGTTCAATTTGTCAGAGATAATGGTGAGAGGCTTCGGCGTCTCAGACCCCTTAACGGGAGGAGCAGAGACCAGAGATGGCTCAGCCTCACACCCCATAACGGGAGGAGTAGAGAAGGCTCAGCCTCTGACCCCGTAACGGGAGGAGGAGAGACCAGAGAAGGCTCAGACCCCGTAACGGGAGGAGTAGAGACCAGAGAAGGCTCAGCCTCAGACCCTATAACGGGAGGAGGAGAGACCAGAGAAGGCTCAGACCCCGTAACGGGAGGAGTAGAGACCAGAGAAGGCTCAGCATCAGACCCCGTAACGGGTGGAGTAGAGGCCAGAGAAGGATCGGCCTCAGACCCCGTAACGGGAGGAGGAGAGACCTGAGATGGCTCGGTCTCAGACTCGTTGCTTAACGGGGAGAACCGGTTGAAAGTTTCTGTCGGCTGAATGAGCGACACCGGTTGAGCATTCCTACAGCGTTTCCTTCCAGAAGCCATGAGAAAGTTGTCCGGCTGCGGGGACCGTGCGAGGGGGATTTATACTAACGTTACTATCTGTACTTACTGGTGGCACAGACGCAGTTTCATCCTTCCCTACACTGAAATCACCCTTACATAACGATTGCATCTGAAGCTGGGCTTGCAACACGTCTATCCTCACCATAAGGCGATAGTTCTCCTTTATAACACGACTACAGCGACTGCATTGAGAAGGCATAGTGTTAATGGTACTACTAAGCTTTTTCGGATGGTGGAAGTCGTGCCTTGTACACGGAACAAAAATACAAATGTCTAGAGTAGTGGAGATATTGACTCCGTGTCTAGAGTAGTGGAGGTATTGACTCCATGTCTAGAGTAGTGGAGATATTGACTCCGTGTCTAGAGTAGTGGAGATATTGACTCCATGTCTAGAGTAGTGGAGGTATTGACTCCATGTCTAGAGTAGTGGAGATATTGACTCCGTGTCTAGAGTAGTGGAGGTATTGACTCCATGTCTAGAGTAGTGGAGGTATTGACTCCATGTCTAGAGTAGTGGAGATATTGACTCCGTCTAGAGTAGTGGAGATATTGACTCCATGTCTAGAGTAGTTGAGATATTGACTACATGTCTAGAGTAGTGGAGATATTGACCACATGTCTAGAGTAGTGGAGATATTGACTACATGTCTAGAGTAGTGGAGATATTGACTACATGTCTAGAGTAGTGGAGATATTGACTCCATGTCTAGAGTAGTGTAGATATTGACTCCATGTCTAGAGTAGTGGAGATATTGACTCCATGTCTAGAGTAGTGGAGATATTGACTCCATGTCTAGAGTAGTGGAGATATTGACTCCATGTCTAGAGTAGTGGAGAGTAGTGGAGATATTGACTCCATGTCTAGAGTAGTGGAGGTATTGACTCCATGTCTAGAGTAGTGGAGATATTGACTCCGTGTCTAGAGTAGTGGAGATATTGACTCCGTGTCTAGAGTAGTGGAGATATTGACTCCGTGTCTAGAGTAGTGGAGGTATTGACTCCATGTCTAGAGTAGTGGAGATATTGACTCCATGTCTAGAGTAGTGGAGGTATTGACTCCATGTCTAGAGTAGTGGAGATATTGACTCCGTGTCTAGAGTAGTGGAGATATTGACTCCATGTCTAGAGTAGTGGAGATATTGACTCCATGTCTAGAGTAGTGGAGGTATTGACTCCATGTCTAGAGTAGTGGAGATATTGACTCCGTGTCTAGAGTAGTGGAGGTATTGACTCCATGTCTAGAGTAGTGGAGGTATTGACTCCATGTCTAGAGTAGTGGAGATATTGACTCCGTGTCTAGAGTAGTGGAGGTATTGACTCCATGTCTAGAGTAGTGGAGATATTGACTCCATGTCTAGAGTAGTGGAGATATTGACTCCATGTCTAGAGTAGTGGAGATATTGACTCCATGTCTAGAGTAGTGGAGATATTGACTCCATGTCTAGAGTAGTTGAGATATTGACTACATGTCTAGAGTAGTGGAGATATTGACTCCATGTCTAGAGTAGTGTAGATATTGACTCCATGTCTAGAGTAGTGGAGATATTGACTCCATGTCTAGAGTAGTGGAGAGTAGTGGAGATATTGACTCCATGTCTAGAGTAGTGGAGGTATTGACTCCATGTCTATAGTAGTGGAGGTATTGACTCCATGTCTAGAGTAGTGGAGATATTGACTCCGTGTCTAGAGTAGTGGAGATATTGACTCCATGTCTAGAGTAGTGGAGATATTGACTCCATGTCTAGAGTAGTGGAGATATTGACTCCATGTCTAGAGTAGTGGAGGTATTGACTCCATGTCTAGAGTAGTGGAGATATTGACTCCATGTCTAGAGTAGTGGAGGTATTGACTCCATGTCTATAGTAGTGGAGGTATTGACTCCATGTCTAGAGTAGTGGAGATATTGACTCCGTGTCTAGAGTAGTGGAGATATTGACTCCATGTCTAGAGTAGTGGAGGTATTGACTCCATGTCTAGAGTAGTGGAGATATTGACTCCATGTCTAGAGTAGTGGAGGTATTGACTCCATGTCTAGAGTAGTGGAGATATTGACTCCGTGTCTAGAGTAGTGGAGATATTGACTCCATGTCTAGAGTAGTGGAGGTATTGACTCCATGTCTAGAGTAGTGGAGGTATTGACTCCATGTCTAGAGTAGTGGAGATATTGACTCCGTGTCTAGAGTAGTGGAGGTATTGACTCCATGTCTAGAGTAGTGGAGATATTGACTCCGTGTCTAGAGTAGTGGAGGTATTGACTCCATGTCTAGAGTAGTGGAGATATTGACTCCGTCTAGAGTAGTGGAGATATTGACTCCATGTCTAGAGTAGTTGAGATATTGACTACATGTCTAGAGTAGTGGAGATATTGACTCCATGTCTAGAGTAGTGGAGATATTGACTCCATGTCTAGAGTAGTGTAGATATTGACTCCATGTCTAGAGTAGTGTAGATATTGACTCCATGTCTAGAGTAGTGGAGATATTGACTCCATGTCTAGAGTAGTGGAGATATTGACTCCATGTCTAGAGTAGTGGAGAGTAGTGGAGATATTGACTCCATGTCTAGAGTAGTGGAGGTATTGACTCCATGTCTATAGTAGTGGAGGTATTGACTCCATGTCTAGAGTAGTGGAGATATTGACTCCGTGTCTAGAGTAGTGGAGATATTGACTCCATGTCTAGAGTAGTGGAGGTATTGACTCCATGTCTAGAGTAGTGGAGATATTGACCCCGTGTCTAGAGTAGTGGAGATATTGACTCCATGTCTAGAGTAGTGGAGGTATTGACTCCGTGTCTAGAGTAGTGGAGGTATTGACTCCATGTCTAGAGTAGTGGAGATATTGACTCCGTGTCTAGAGTAGTGGAGATATTGACTCCATGTCTAGAGTAGTGGAGGTATTGACTCCATGTCTAGAGTAGTGGAGGTATTGACTCCATGTCTAGAGTAGTGGAGATATTGACTCCATGTCTAGAGTAGTGGAGATATTGACTCCATGTCTAGAGTAGTGGAGATATTGACTCCATGTCTAGAGTAGTGGAGATATTGACTCCATGTCTAGAGTAGTGGAGATATTGACTCCATGTCTAGAGTAGTGGAGATATTGACTCCATGTCTAGGGTAGTGAAGAGTAGTGGAGATATTGACTCCATGTCTAGAGTAGTGGAGATATTGACTCCATGTCTAGAGTAGTGGAGATATTGACTCCATGTCTAGAGTAGTGGAGAGTAGTGGAGATATTGACTCCATGTCTAGAGTAGTGGAGATATTGACTCCATGTCTAGAGTAGTGGAGATATTGACTCCGTGTCTAGAGTAGTGGAGATATTGACTCCATGTCTAGAGTAGTGGTGATATTGACTCCATGTCTAGAGTAGTGGAGATATTGACTCCATGTCTAGAGTAGTGGAGATATAGTGTAGATATTGACTCCATGTCTAGAGTAGTGGAGATATTGACTCCATGTCTAGAGTAGTGGAGGTATTGACTCCATGTCTAGAGTAGTGGAGGTATTGACTCCATGTCTAGAGTAGTGGAGATATTGACTCCATGTCTAGAGTAGTGGAGCTATTGACTCCATGTCTAGAGTAGTGGAGCTATTGACTCCATGTCTAGAGTAGTGGAGATATTGACTCCATGTCTAGAGTAGTGGAGATATTGACTCCATGTCTAGAGTAGTGGAGATATAGTGTAGATATTGACTCCATGTCTAGAGTAGTGGAGATATTGACTCCATGTCTAGAGTAGTGGAGGTATTGACTCCATGTCTAGAGTAGTGGAGGTATTGACTCCATGTCTAGAGTAGTGGAGATATTGACTCCATGTCTAGAGTAGTGGAGCTATTGACTCCATGTCTAGAGTAGTGGAGCTATTGACTCCATGTCTAGAGTAGTGGAGCTATTGACTCCATGTCTAGAGTAGTGGAGCTATTGACTCCGTGTCTAGAGTAGTGGAGCTATTGACTCCGTGTCTAGAGTAGTGGAGATATTGACTCCGTGTCTAGAGTAGTGGAGATATTGACTCCGTGTCTAGAGTAGTGGAGATATTGACTCCGTGTCTAGAGTAGTGGAGATATTGACTCCGTGTCTAGAGTAGTGGAGATATTGACTCCGTGTCTAGAGTAGTGGAGATATTGACTCCGTGTCTAGAGTAGTGGAGATATTGACTCCGTGTCTAGAGTAGTGGAGATATTGACTCCGTGTCTAGAGTAGTGGAGATATTGACTCCATGTCTAGAGTAGTGGAGATATTGACTCCATGTCTAGAGTAGTGGAGATATTGACTCCATGTCTAGAGTAGTGGAGATATTGACTCCATGTCTAGAGTAGTGGAGATATTGACTCCATGTCTAGAGTAGTGGAGATATTGACTCCATGTCTAGAGTAGTGGAGGTATTGACTCCATGTCTAGAGTAGTGGAGATATTGACCCCGTGTCTAGAGTAGTGGAGATATTGACTCCATGTCTAGAGTAGTGGAGGTATTGACTCCGTGTCTAGAGTAGTGGAGGTATTGACTCCATGTCTAGAGTAGTGGAGATATTGACTCCGTGTCTAGAGTAGTGGAGATATTGACTCCATGTCTAGAGTAGTGGAGAGTAGTGGAGATATTGACTCCATGTCTAGAGTAGTGGAGATATTGACTCCATGTCTAGAGTAGTGGAGATATTGACTCCGTGTCTAGAGTAGTGGAGATATTGACTCCATGTCTAGAGTAGTGGTGATATTGACTCCATGTCTAGAGTAGTGGAGATATTGACTCCATGTCTAGAGTAGTGGAGATATAGTGTAGATATTGACTCCATGTCTAGAGTAGTGGAGATATTGACTCCATGTCTAGAGTAGTGGAGGTATTGACTCCATGTCTAGAGTAGTGGAGGTATTGACTCCATGTCTAGAGTAGTGGAGATATTGACTCCATGTCTAGAGTAGTGGAGCTATTGACTCCATGTCTAGAGTAGTGGAGCTATTGACTCCATGTCTAGAGTAGTGGAGATATTGACTCCATGTCTAGAGTAGTGGAGATATTGACTCCATGTCTAGAGTAGTGGAGATATAGTGTAGATATTGACTCCATGTCTAGAGTAGTGGAGATATTGACTCCATGTCTAGAGTAGTGGAGGTATTGACTCCATGTCTAGAGTAGTGGAGGTATTGACTCCATGTCTAGAGTAGTGGAGATATTGACTCCATGTCTAGAGTAGTGGAGCTATTGACTCCATGTCTAGAGTAGTGGAGGTATTGACTCCATGTCTAGAGTAGTGGAGGTATTGACTCCATGTCTAGAGTAGTGGAGATATTGACTCCATGTCTAGAGTAGTGGAGCTATTGACTCCATGTCTAGAGTAGTGGAGCTATTGACTCCATGTCTAGAGTAGTGGAGATATTGACTCCATGTCTAGAGTAGTGGAGATATTGACTCCATGTCTAGAGTAGTGGAGATATAGTGTAGATATTGACTCCATGTCTAGAGTAGTGGAGATATTGACTCCATGTCTAGAGTAGTGGAGGTATTGACTCCATGTCTAGAGTAGTGGAGGTATTGACTCCATGTCTAGAGTAGTGGAGATATTGACTCCATGTCTAGAGTAGTGGAGCTATTGACTCCATGTCTAGAGTAGTGGAGCTATTGACTCCATGTCTAGAGTAGTGGAGCTATTGACTCCATGTCTAGAGTAGTGGAGCTATTGACTCCATGTCTAGAGTAGTGGAGATATTGACTCCGTGTCTAGAGTAGTGGAGATATTGACTCCGTGTCTAGAGTAGTGGAGATATTGACTCCGTGTCTAGAGTAGTGGAGATATTGACTCCGTGTCTAGAGTAGTGGAGATATTGACTCCGTGTCTAGAGTAGTGGAGATATTGACTCCGTGTCTAGAGTAGTGGAGATATTGACTCCGTGTCTAGAGTAGTGGAGATATTGACTCCGTGTCTAGAGTAGTGGAGATATTGACTCCGTGTCTAGAGTAGTGGAGATATTGACTCCGTGTCTAGAGTAGTGGAGATATTGACTCCATGTCTAGAGTAGTGGAGATATTGACTCCATGTCTAGAGTAGTGGAGATATTGACTCCATGTCTAGAGTAGTGGAGATATTGACTCCATGTCTAGAGTAGTGGAGATATTGACTCCATGTCTAGAGTAGTGGAGATATTGACTCCATGTCTAGAGTAGTGGAGATATTGACTCCATGTCTAGAGTAGTGGAGATATTGACTCCATGTCTAGAGTAGTGGAGGTATTGACTCCATGTCTAGAGTAGTGGAGATATTGTCTTCTCTTAACAGTTGACGGTTTTCACCGTTGCTCTTCTGAATGTTGCATCATGGATAATACTGAGTTGTCATGACTGGTTATCTCAGGAAACTGTGCTGTCTCACATTGAGCCCATCGTCAAAACCACTTCCTCTGGAAGAAACTTTCTCAGTACTGAGACATGACTTGAGGTGTGAGCCAGAAGATGACTGAATGTAGAGAAACTCTCTCAGTACTGAGACATGACTTGAGGTGTGAGCCAGAAGATGACTGAATGTAGAGAAACTCTCTCAGTACTGAGACATGACTTGAGGTGTGAGCCAGAAGATGACTGAATGTAGAGAAACTCTCTCAGTACTGAGACATGACTTGAGGTGTGAGCCAGAAGATGACTGAATGTAGAGAAACTTTCTCAGTACTGAGACATGACTTGAGGTGTGAGCCAGAAGATGACTGAATGTAGAGTAGTGAGTATACCGACGTTGTGTTGAGATTGAGAGGAATCGTGTTTTTCTTCCTGACTCTCTCAGTGAAATCTCTTCCTGCTTATTGTTTGCATTCCATGAATCATTAGTCAAGTCCCGTTTATTAGTCATATGCACAGGAGACACATGTTACAGTACAAGGAAATGGTGACTACAAGTTCAATCTCACCAACCACCCAATCTCAGTGCAGACACACTAACCACAAGGCCACTGAGGCCACCCTATAATAATGACATTAAATCAGGCCCGTAATGTATGATGAAGCCATTCGTCCGCTCATCGAGATATTCCATCTCCATGTTTTGTCCGTTCTCAGGTACAAGTGATCCTTATGTGAAGTTTAAACTGGACGGGAAGACACTATACAAGAGCAAAGTGGTTTACAAGAACCTCAACCCGACGTGGAACGAGTCCTTCTCTTTCCCTGTCAGAGACCTGGACCAGAGACTGTATATTAAGGTAAGGGGTTTCGGACAGACCCCGTGTGTTAGGGCCTCAGTAGGGGCCATTCTGATCAGAAGAGTGTTTCTGCTCTTTGTTCTGTTTCACTCTTTATTAATTACCCATCTTTACCTGGTCTACGTTGCAGGTGTATGACCGGGATTTGACCATGGATGACTTCATGGGATCCAGCTATGTTCTCCTCACTGATCTGGAGATGGAAAAGTGAGTGACACATTTTTTTAAAATGTCTTCAATTTTCAGGAGATGATGATTTATTGTTTTGTTGTAACTCTGGCAGCAGGTCACCTAGAGGTTAGAGAGGCAGCAACCAGAGCTAGTCTCTGTTTCTACTGGAATATCATCAATAAAGTAATCTTATACATTTAAAAACATTAACACGTGGTGTGTGTGTGTGTGTGTGTGTGTGTGTGTGTCTACCAGTTACACACGTCAGTACAGACACACAAGTATTCTGATGCCGTTAATGTTGTCAATACGAAAATAACACTGATTCTCTCCAACCTGGCATTTCTTCATAATGAGACAGATTCTCTCCAACCTGGCATTTCTTCATAATGAGACAGATTCTCTCCAACCTGGCATTTCTTCATAATCAGACAGATCCTCTCCAACCTGGCATTTCTTCATAATGAGACAGATCCTCTCCAACCTGGCATTTCTTCATAATGAGACAGATTCTCTCCAACCTGGCATTTCTTGTTCATGTTTTATGCTAAGCTAACCCAGGCTAACGGAACCATGTTTTATGCTAAGCTAACCCAGGCTAACTGAACCATGTTTTATGCTAAGCTAATCCTGTTGTATACCCAGGGTGTGTGAGCTGTCCGTGCGTCTGGACGACCCCAACAGTCTGGAGGAGGACATGGGAGTCATCATGCTGGACATGTCTCTCTCTCTTAGGGATAGAGACAACGAGAGGAACTCTGTAAGGAACTAGACAATACAATATACCATATCTAACCGGCTTGGGGTCAATTCCTTTTCAGTTCAGTCAATTCAGGAAGTAAACTGAAATTCAAATTCCATTTGTTTCTCATAGAGAAGCTTTGAAGAAAATGAGAATTGGAATGTGTTTTTTTACTTCCTGATTTGACTGAGTTTGATGGAATTGACCCCAGCTATGATGGTCTACCATATGTTTTGACATATTCTACAGATAAACGTGCATGTTTTTGTTCCTCTACTAACTGTGACAGTGTGTTGATCTGTTGTGCTTGTAACCTGCATGTACTTGTTGCCTGCATGTACCTGTTTCAGAGGTGGCCTAAGAGGAAGAGGAGTATCAGGGTAAGTCATCCCAAGAAATCCACTCTAGTGTTCTGGCACCACTATTTAATCACTAAGGATCCACTCTAGTGTACTGACACCACTATTTAATCAGGATCCACTCTAGTGTACTGACACCACTATTTAATCAATAGGATCCACTCTAGTGTACTGACACCACTATTTAATCAGGATCCACTCTAGTGTACTGACACCACTATTTAATCAATAGGATCCACTCTAGTGTACTGACACCACTATTTAATCAGGATCCACTCTAGTGTACTGACACCACTATTTAATCAGGATCCACTCTAGTGTTCTGGCACCACTATTTAATCACTAAGGATCCACTCTAGTGTACTGACACCACTATTTAATCAGGATCCAAAACTGACAGTTTTTCATTGAAACGATTAATTTGTTTGAACTGAATCAGTCCCATAAAGCTGGACGTTGTTATTCTATTTCTACACTAGAGGGCAGTATACCACCAAGACACCGTTCAGTGTTTTACAATAAGTTGCTGCCACAACCCTACTAATAACTTAAATAAACGATGTGTTGTCTGATTTGATGATGTTAAAGTCAAATGTAGCCGGTTGGTTCTATTTCTTTGCAGTATGTCGTCCTCCGCTGTGTGCGTACGATATGAAACAGATTTAAACATCCGTTTTCATTAAGCTCCGTTACAGCCGGAAGATCATTGCTCTGAGACAGGGCCCTCGTCCCAAATGGCACCTTATTCCCTATGGTGCCTGGTCTAAAGTAGTGCACTACACGAGAATAGGGTACCATTTGTGCCACAGCTTAATCTACTGAACTGAATAGGAGCTTAATGTATTTCTCTGCAGCTGTCAGTTTTCTCTTGATGTAAAGCTCACCCTAATTATCTTAGAGCAGATGAGTTTTAGGCTGTGTCCCGAACAGCTCCCTATTCCCTATATAGTGCACTACTTTAGACCAGATCATTAAGGCACCCTATTCCCTTTATAGTGCACTACTTTAGACCAGATCATTAAGGCACCCTATTCCCTATATAGTGCACTACTTTAGACCAGAGCCCTATGGCACCCTATTCCCTATATAGTGCACTACTTTAGACCAGAGCCCTATGGCACCCTATTCCCTATATAGTGCACTACTTTAGACCAGAGCCCTATGGCATCCTATTCCCTATATAGTGCACTACTTTAGACCATAGCACTATGGCACCCTATTCCCTACATAGTGCACTACTTTAGACCATAGCACTATGGCACCCTATTCCCTATATAGTGCACTACTTTAGACCAGAGCCCTATGGCATCCTATTCCCTATATATAGTGCACTACTTTAGACCAGAGCCCTATGGCACCCTATTCCCTATATAGTGCACTACTTTAGACCAGAGCCCTATGGCACCCTATTCCCTATATAGTGCACTACTTTAGACCAGAGCCCTTTGGCACCCTATTCCCTATATAGTGCACTACTTTAGACCAGAGCCCTATGGCACCCTATTCCCTATATATAGTGCACTACTTTAGACCAGAGCCCTATGGCACCCTATTCCCTATATAGTGCACTACTTTAGACCAGAGCCCTATGGGACCCTATTCCCTATATAGTGCACTACTTTAGACCAGAGCACTAAGGGGAATATACTGTACGCTGCATAGGGAATAGGGTGGTGTTTTGGTTGCTGATGTCAGAACACGAGCCTTCTGTCTGTTTGTCTGATTGATGGAAGTCATTCTCTGGCTGCTGTTATTATAGTCTCATTGAAGTGGACCAATTATTATATGCCTGGACATATTGTTTTAGTAAGTGTCAAGATAATACAAATAGTATTCCTAAATATTATTTTCCAGTGTTTGGCTCATTTGAAATCCCTTCACCTCGTGTTTATCTGTGTTATAACGGGGATATAGCATGGCTCAGTTGAAATCCCTTCACCTCGTGTTTATCTGTGTTATAACGGGGATATAGCATGGCTCAGTTGAAATCCCTTCACCTCGTGTTTATCTGTGTTATAACGGGGATATAGCATGGCTCAGTTGAAATCCCTTCACCTCGTGTTTATCTGCGTTATAACGGTGATATAGCATGGCTCATTTGAAGCCCCTTCACCTCGTGTTTATCTGCGTTATAACACAGTGTATAGTGATGGTGTAGCATGATAATCCTGCATGTTATTTGAACAGGTTACCAATAGAACTGTCCTCTCCTCCTCCTCCCTCCAGTCTCCGCTGGCCCAGAGTGGTCGTCTATCAGAGTCTCTGAGGAAGTCTCAGCTGTGGTCCGGTGTAGTGGGGGTGACCCTGGTGGAGGGACAGGACCTGCCAGAGGATGGACCTGGAGAGCTATTTGTACGATTCAGACTGGGGGAGCAGAGATACAAGAGCAGGGTGGGAGAATGCACACACACACACACACACACACACACACACACACACACACACACACACACACACACACACACTCTCTCTCTCTCTCCGCCTCTAAGTCCTCTCTCCCCTCCTGTCTTCAGAACCAGCCCAAGAAGGCCAATCCCCAGTGGAGGGAGAGGTTTGACTTCAACCGGTTCCCGGAGGGTCCTGGGGTCCTGGAGATAGAGGTCTGGAACAAAGAGGGACGCAAATATGAGGAGTGTTATGGCATGTGAGTTACGACATGGTCATTCTGGATCTCTGTAGTTACAACATGGTCATTCTGGATCTCTGTAGTTACAACATGGTCATTCTGGATCTCTGTAGTTATAACATGGTCATTCTGGATCTCTGTAGTTACAACATGGTCATTCTGGATCTCTGTAGTTACAACATGGTCATTCTGGATCTCTGTAGTTACAACATGGTCATTCTGGATCTCTGTAGTTATAACATGGTCATTCTGGATCTCTGTAGTTACAACATGGTCATTCTGGATCTCTGTAGTTACAACATGGTCATTCTGGATCTCTGTAGTTACGACATGGTCATTCTGGATCTCTGTAGTTACAACATGGTCATTCTGGATCTCTGTAGTTACAACATGGTCATTCTGGATCTCTGTAGTTACAACATGGTCATTCTGGATCTCTGTAGTTACAACATGGTCATTCTGGATCTCTTTAGTTACAACATGGTCATTCTGGATCTCTGTAGTTACAACATGGTCATTCTGGATCTCTGTAGTTACAACATGGTCATTCTGGATCTCTGTAGTTACAACATGGTCATTCTGGATCTCTGTAGTTACAACATGGTCATTCTGGATCTCTGTAGTTACAACATGGTCATTCTGGATCTCTGTAGTTACAACATGGTCATTCTGGATCTCTGTAGTTATAACATGGTCGTTCTGGATCTCTGTAGAATCATTGTGATGTCAAATGAATGGTTCCACTGATTTGTCTTTCAGTCCTCAACTTTATAGTCTCTTTTCCTTGCAAATGCATAAGAACCTTTCCTCTATGTATGAACCAAACCATACTGCCTCATATTGTTGATGTGTGTGTTCTGTCTCTGTGTGTATCAGGTGTGAGGTGGACCTGTCCAGTGTTCTGTCTCTGTGTGTATCAGGTGTGAGGTGGACCTGTCCAGTGTTCTGTCTCTGTGTGTATCAGGTGTGAGGTGGACCTGTCTCTGTGTGTCTCTGTGTGTATAAGGTGTGAGGTGGACCTGTCTCTGTGTGTCTCTGTGTGTATCAGGTGTGAGGTGGACCTTTCCAGTGTCCTACCCAACCAGTCTCAGCTGTTCACGCGGGTTCTGAAAGAGGGAAAAGGTCGTGTGGTCTTCCTGATCACTCTGAGCACGTGCAGTGGCGTCTCCATCTCCGACATGTGTGCCCCGCCCCTCGAGGATCCTCAGGAGAGAGAGAACACTCTGGACAAATACGTCAGTACTGTTACCTCTCTGTTCTCATTGGACAAATACGTCAGTACTGTTACCTCTCTGTTCTCATTGGACAAATACGTCAGTACTGTTACCTCTCTGTTCTCATTGGACAAATACGTCAGTACTGTTACCTCTCTGTTCTCATTGGACAAATACGTCAGTACTGTTACCTCTCTGTTCTCATTGGACAAATACGTCAGTACTGTTACCTCTCTGTTCTCATTGGACAAATACGTCAGTACTGTTACCTCTCTGTTCTCATTGGACAAATACGTCAGTACTGTTACCTCTCTGTTCTCATTGGACAAATACATCAGTACTGTTACCTCTCTGTTCTCATTGGACAAATATATCAGTACTGTTACCTCTCTGTTCTCATTGGACAAATACATCAGTACTGTTACCTCTCTGTTCTCATTGGACAAATATATCAGTACTGTTACCTCTCTGTTCTCATTGGACAAATATATCAGTACTGTCATATTATAATAATAATAATTGTCCTGTCTGTAATGTGTTGTTTTACAGGGCCAGACCTGTCTGTATAATGTGTTGTTTTACAGGGTCGGTCCTGTCTGTAATGTGTTGTTTTACAGGGCCAGTCCTGTCTGTAATGTGTTGTTTTACAGGGTCAGTCCTGTCTGTATAATGTGTTGTTTTATAGGGTCAGTCCTGTCTGTAATGTGTTGTTTTACAGGGCCAGTCCTGTCTGTATAATGTGTTGTTTTACAGGGTCGGTCCTGTCTGTATAATGTGTTGTTTTACAGGGCCAGTCCTGTCTGTAATGTGTTGTTTTACAGGGTCGGTCCTGTCTGTATAATGTGTTGTTTTACAGGGCCAGTCCTGTCTGTATAATGTGTTGTTTTACAGGGTCGGTCCTGTCTGTATATTGTGTTGTTTTACAGGGCCAGTCCTGTCTGTAATGTGTTGTTTTACAGGGTCGGTCCTGTCTGTATTGTGTCTCTCGTTCTGGAGGTGCTGTAGTTAACAGGCTCTATTTCTGATGTTTTTCTCCCCTCAGAGTTTCAAAAGTTCCTTCAGGAACCTCCGGGATGTCGGTTTCCTTCAAGTCAAGATTATCAAGGCTACTGACCTGTTGGCAGCTGATTTAAACGGTAAGAAGCACTTTCCCCTCTGTTAATGTGAAGTTCTTCATTTCGCTGTAGAACTAGCTCTATCCGTTAGCGTTGCGCTATATTTTACCACACAGAAATGATGTTTTTTTACTTCCAAAGCTACTGTCAATAGAAATGAACACTGTCTGTGTGTGTGGTTGGGTGTGTGTGTCTGTTGCAGGGAAGAGTGACCCGTTCTGTGTTTTGGAGTTGGGCAACGACAGACTGCAGACTCACACCATCTATAAAACCCTCTACCCCAACTGGAACCAAGTCTTCACCATGTCAGTCACACTCCAGCTCTGCTTTTTTATCCCCGTACTTCCCCTTTAAACATGGGATTTAACGTCGTATTACAAGTCTTCACCATGTCAGTCACACTCCAGCTCTGCTATTTATCCTCTAATCATCTATCTATCTAATCTAATCATCTATCTATCTAATATAACCATCTATCTATCTAATATAACCATCTATCTAATCTAACCATCTATCTATCTAATCTAACCATCTATCTATCTAATCTAACCATCTATCTATCTAATCTAACCATCTATCTATCTAATCTAACCATCTATCTATCTAATCTAACCATCTATCTATCTAATCTAACCATCTATCTATCTAATCTAACCATCTATCTATCTAATCTAACCATCTACCTATCTAATCTAACCATCTATCTATCTAATCTAACCATCTATCTAATCTAACCATCTATCTATTGTGGAAGGATCACCAGAGGGCAGGCTGGGCTCACGGATAGTAGCCCAACAAGGCATGTGAGACCAGGTAACCAGAGTCAATTAAGCACAGCTGACGGTACTAATGAGATATTCTCTTTCCCCTACAAGAGGGAGGATGGAACCAGCAAGAAAGGGGGAAGATAAACTATCTTTGGAGAATGGCTACGGGGAGAGAGAGGTGCTATCCATGAAGAGCCATTAAGACGGTGACGAATATGTGATTGTTGTTATAGTTTGAAGATAAGCGTAATGTGATCCTGTGTCATCTAAAGAAGATGTATGTTGTTCCTTTGGAGATTCTCATTGACTGTGTTGGAGTGTTTGTATTGTCAGAAATCCCTCAATAGAGAACTGTGTTGAATCAAGAAAACCTACTCTGGACTCGTTTATTCCACCTTTCCACTTTAGAGTGACACCAAATGACTTGGTCCGCTCACATTGGTGGAGAATGTGGGCACTAGGTGGACGAGTGACACAAGGATAAGTGAGTAAATCAAGATTCTTCCAGTAGACAGAGGAACCATTCAAGAACGATGGACAACGCCCTACTACAACAGTTGATCACGGCACAGCAGACAACCATAGAACTCCTGCAACGACAGCTGAGTGGGCGAGAAGAACCTAGAGTGAAGCCTAGAGCGGCTGCTCATGCCATCTTACCTCGTCTCTCCAAGGAGGATGATATCGAGGCCTTCCTCATGACCTTCGAAAGGACGGCCACCTTGGAAGAGTGGCCGCCCACAGAATGGGCGAGCGCATTAGCCCCTCTTTTGACCGGGGTGGCCCAGGAAGCCTATTTTGACCTGGATTCCCGCGAAGCTGCGGACTATGGACGACTAAAAACCGAGATCCTGTCCCGGTACCAGCTGACTGCCAGAGATAGAGCTGTGAAGTTCCATCAGTGGACCTATATGGCTGACCAACCCGTCCGTGCCCAGATCTTCGCTCTAATACGACTGATGAAACAGTGGCTGGAACCCGGAAAGGGAGTAGGACATGTAATAGAGACCCTCGTTGTGGACAAGATATTGAGGGAATTACCCAGTGACTTAAAAAGGGTTGTGGGTCAAACCAACCCGTTGTCAGCCGACGACATAGCCCAGGCGGTGGAAACATACCGATCTACAGGGAGTTGTTAAAAGGGGACAAGAAGGAACGGAAGGATTCTGCAAATCCCGTACCACGACTCGCCCCGGCACGTCCGCCACCGAAAACTCCAAACCCCCTCCGGAGGTGGGAGAAGTCATCCCCCACACAGCAGGGTCGGTGTTATAAATGTCAGTCTCCAGACCATTATGCCTCACAATGTCCTAGCAAGGACGAGTCCATGGTCACGGAGTCATCGCTGCCCATCCCCACGCATCCCGGTTCGAGAGGGCATGATCAACACTGTTGGTTAACAGAAATAGCCCCAGCCCCAGAGATTCCGGTTCGAGTAGAAGGACAAGATGTGGTAGCCATTCTCGACTCGGCAAGTATGGTTACGTTAGTAGAGGAGCGGATGGTGACTTCAGCAACACTGCTACCAGACAAAGTAGCCGTGTCCTGTATCCATGGAGACACCCACTATTACCCCACCGTGAATCTGTCTATTCTCACTCCGAAAGGAAGGTGTACAGTCAGGGCAGGGAAAGTACCCCAGCTGAAGGTGCCATTATTGATAGGGAGAGACTGTCCTCTATATAAAGAGCTGCGGCAGATGACGTTATGCATGGGAAGAAGGGGGACAGGAAAGAAGAAAAAAAACAAATCCAAGCCCGAGGTAGTAGTCCTACAAGGCGACGTAGCCTCGTCCTTGTCCTCTGGAGCAGAGGAAGAAATAGAGACCCAACGTTTACGACAGATATTCCAGGAAACTACCGATGAAGACACCTGTGAAGGGTTATACACGACGCAGGAAGGAAGGAGCAACCAGGCGCTAAGAGATATATTTGAAGCCCCATCCGAGGAGGGAACCTGGAAGGGGTTCTCCTCGGTCACCCCTGGAGGGGATGGGGAACAACCTCCACACCCCTCTACCGAGGTTGACCTGCCCCAGGAATTAAAGGGACAGTTCGGCACCTCGCAGCATAGAGACCCAGACCTAAGGGAGGCCATGAGGAAGGTGAAGGTGATCGACGGGAGGAACGTCGATGGATCAGGTGAGCCCCCTCTTCCTTACTATGCAATCAGGCGGGGTCTCTTATATTGGGTCGTGCAACGAAGGGGGGAAATCCAGGAATTACTAATGGTGCCTAGACCATACAGGGATACAGTCCTACAGTTAGCCCATTCCCACGTCCTAGGAGGACACCTGGCACGGGACAAGACTATCGACAGAATCATGCAGAGATTCTATTGGCCCCGTGTCACCCGGGATGTGGCCAGGTATTGTAGGGCGTGTGATCAATGTCAGCGTACAGCTCCACGGCCACACCTACGTAACCCTTTGATTCCTCTCCCCATCATAGAGACTCCCTTTGAACGCATAGCTATGGACCTCGTGGGACCCCTCCCAAAATCTGCCAGAGGACACGAGTACATCCTAGTGGTCGTAGATTACGCTACCAAGTTCCCAGAGGCCATACCCCTGCGTAACATGTCGTCCAAGGGAATTGCCAAGGAATTGTTCATGATGTTCTCTCGGGTAGGCCTTCCCAAGACGATCCTAACCGATCAGGGAACCCCGTTCATGTCCCGGTTGATGAAGGACTTGTGTCGGTTATATCAGGTTCAACAGATACGTACAAGCATATTCCACCCTCAAACAGACGGGTTGTGCGAACGCTTGAACAAAACGATTAAAAGCATGTTGAGAAGAGTGGTGTCCAGAGACGGGAAAAACTGGGACATGCTTCTCCCCCACTTAATGTTTGCCCTGCGAGAAGTACCCCAGGCGTCCACTGGATTCTCCCCGTTTGAATTGCTCTACGGCAGACCCTGTCGAGGGATCCTCGACTTAGCCAAGGAGACCTGGGAGACCCAACCATGTCCCTTTCGATCCACAATAGAACATGTTACCCTGATGAGAGACCGCCTGTCGGCAGTGTGGCCCATAGTAAAGGAGCATATGGAGAAGGCGCAAAGGACCCAAGGCTGGGCCTACGATAAGTCCGCGACATCCCGTGAGTTCTCCGTGGGAGAGAAAGTGATGGTGCTCGTGCCCACAGCTGAACACCGCTTGCTGGCGCAGTGGAGGGGGCCCTACGAGGTAATGAAAAGGGTCTCACCGGTCAATTACCTCATCAAACAACCCGACAGGAGGAAGAAGGTCCAACTCTATCACATAAACCTGTTGAAGAAGTACCATGGAAGAGAGAAGGAGGTGGCTTTGATGGCCATGGAGGGCCAAGGAAAAGAGGAGGTTCTACCACAGGTGCGCCATGGCCAAACTCTCTTGCCGGAACAGTCGAGACAGCTAGACAAGCTGATTATTCACTTCGGCCGGGTATTCTCTCCATTCCCAGGACAAACAGATGTCTTGTTCCACCATATCCACACTGAACCCGGCAAGAAGGTGCATATCCATCCTTACAGGATTCCTGAGGCCCGCCGAGTCATCGCCAAGAACGAGGTAAGGGAGATGCTGAGGATGGGTGTGATCGAGCCATCGACGAGTGAGTGGTCCAGTCCCATAGTCCTGGTCCCCAAACCCGATGGTAGTATGAGACTCTGCAACGACTTTAGGAGCGTGAATGCAATCTCTACATTCGACGCGTATCCCATGCCCCGCGTGGATGAACTCTTGGAGCGCTTAGGAAAGGCCAAGTTCATCACCACCCTGGATTTGACGAAGGGATATTGGCAAGTGCCGGTGGCTCCAGAGGACCGCCCAAAGACCGCCTTCGCCACACCGGAGGGGCTTTTTCAGTATGTGAGGATGCCCTTCGGACTGCATGGTGCTGCTGCAACTTTCCAACGCCTCATGGATGCCATTCTACGGCCCCATCAAGAGTACGCAGCGGCGTACATAGACGATGTGGTCATCCACAGCAAGGACTGGGATAGTCACCTCCTACGACTACGGGCGGTGCTCATAAGTCTGGAAGCCACAGGGTTGACGGCCAATCCAAAAAAATGCTGCCTGGGTCTGTCCGAAGCGGAATACCTGGTACACCGTGGGGAATGGGAAAATACGCCCACAGGCAGAGAAGACCAGGGCAATTTGGGACTGGCCTCGACCCCAGACCAAGCGGGACGTTCGGGCCTTCTTAGGGATAACGGGATATTATCGCCGTTTTATCCCTGGATATGCAACCATTGCCAACCCCCTCATAAACCTCATCAAGAAAAACTTGCCAAACCGGGTAGAGTGGAAAGATGAGGCGGAGGAGGCCTTTCAATTGCTAAAAGAGGGCCTGTGTTCTGATCCCGTCCTACAGGCTCCGGACTTCTCACAAGAGTTCATTGTGCAGGTAGACGCCTCGGATACGGGGCTCGGGGCCGTACTAGCTCAGGGTGAAGGTGAAGCTGAGAGGCCGATTCTCTTTATAAGTAGAAAGCTCAGCGATCGGGAACAGAGATATGCTACCGTAGAGAAAGAGGCCCTAGCCATTAAGTGGGCCCTCGATTATCTCCGGTACTGCCTACTGGGTCGGAGGTTTGCATTAGTTACGGACCATGCGCCCCTCACGTGGATGGCTGGTAAGAGAAACAATAACAACCGAATAGCCAGATGGTTTCTTGCTTTACAACCGTTCTCTTTCCATGTCATCCACAGGGCCGGATCGAGGAACGGGAATGCAGACGCGCTGTCCCGACGCGACCAAGACGGTGCGTCTGGCGCCCGACCCTCCGGTCCGGTCCTGAGGGGGGAGGTATGTGGAAGGACCACCAGAGGGCAGGCTGGGCTCACGGATAGTAGCCCAACAAGGCATGTGAGACCAGGTAACCAGAGTCAATTAAGCACAGCTGACGGTACTAATGAGATATTCTCTTTCCCCTACAAGAGGGAGGATGGAACCAGCAAGAAAGGGGGAAGATAAACTATCTTTGGAGAATGGCTACGGGGAGAGAGAGGTGCTATCCATGAAGAGCCATTAAGACGGTGACGAATATGTGATCAAATCAAATTTATTTATATAGCCCTTCGTACATCAGCTGAAATCTCAAAGTGCTGTACAGAAACCCAGCCTAAAACCCCAAACAGCAAGCAATGCATGTGAAAGAAGCACGGTGGCTGGGAAAAACTCCCTAGGAAAAACTCCTGAGAAAGGCCAAAAACCTAGGAAGAAACCTAGAGAGGAACCAGGCTATGAGGGGTGGCCAGTCCTCTTCTGGCTGTGCCGGGTGGATATTATAACAGAACATGGTCAAGATGTTAAAATGTTCGTAAATGACCAGCATGGTCAAATAATAATAATCATAGTAATTGTCGAGGGTGCAACAAGCACGTCCGGTGAACAGGTCAGGGTTCCGTAGCCGCAGGCAGAACAGTTGAAACTGGAGCAGCAGCATGGCCAGGTGGACTGGGGACAGCAAGGAGTCATCATGCCAGGTAGTCCTGAGGCATGGTCCTAGGGCTCAGGTCCTCCGAGAGAAAGAAAGAAAGAGAGAAAGAGAGAATTAGAGAGAGCATATTTACATTCACACAGGACACCGGATAAGACAAGAGAATACTCCAGATGTAACAGACTGACCCTAGCCCCCCGACACATAAACTACTGCAGCATAAATACTGGAGGCTGAGACAGGAGGGATCAGAAGACACTGTGGCCCCATCCGATGATACCCCCGGACAGGGCCAAACAGGCAGGATATAACCCCACCCACTTTGCCAAAGCACAGCCCCCACACCACTAGAGGGATATCTACAACCACCAACTTACCGTCCGAAGACAAGGCCGAGTATAGCCCACAAAGATGTCCGCCACGGCACAACCCAAGGGGGGGGCGCCAACCCAGACAGGATTGTTGTTATAGTTTGAAGATAAGCGTAATGTGATCCTGTGTCATCTAAAGAAGATGTATGTTGTTCCTTTGGAGATTCTCATTGACTGTGTTGAGTGTTTGTATTGTCAGAAATCCCTCAATAGAGAACTGTGTTGAATCAAGATAACCTACTCTGGACTCGTTTATTCCACCTTTCCACTTCAGAGTGACACCAAATGACTTGGTCCGCTCACACTATCTAATCTAACCATCTATCTATCTATCTAATCTAACCATCTACCTATCTAATCTAACCATCTATCTAATCTAACCATCTATTTATCTAATCTAACCATCTATCTAACTAATCATCTATCTAATCTAACCATCTATCTATCTATCTAATCTAATCTAACCATCTATCTATCTATCTATCTATCTATCTATCTATCTATCTATCTATCTATCTATCTATCTATCTATCTATCTATCTATCTAATCTAACCATCTATCTATCTATCTATCTAATCTAACCATCTATCTATCTAATCTAACCATCTATCTATCTAATCTAACCATCTATCTATCTAATCTAACCATCTATCTATCTAATCTAACCATCTAATCCCAGGTTTAAATTTCAGTTGATGTTTCTGCTGTATTTATATCCATGTTGTCCAGTCCAGTCTCCATGTTTCTGCTGTATTTATATCCATGTTGTCCAGTCTCCATGTTTCTGCTGTATTTATATCCATGTTGTCCAGCCCAGTCTCCATGTTTCTGCTGTATTTATATCCATGTTGTCCAGTCCAGTCTCCATGTTTCTGCTGTATTTATATCCATGTTGTCCAGTCTCCATGTTTCTGCTGTATTTCTATTCATGTTGTCCAGTCTCCATGTTTCTGCTGTATTTCTATCCATGTTGTCCAGTCTCCATGTTTCTGCTGTATTTATATCCATGTTGTCCAGTCTCCATGTTTCTGCTGTATTTCTATCCATGTTGTCCAGTCTCCATGTTTCTGCTGTATTTATATCCATGTTGTCCAGCCCAGTCTCCATGTTTCTGCTGTATTTATATCCATGTTGCCCAGTCTCCATGTTTCTGCTGTATTTATATCCTTGTTGTCCAGTCTCCATGTTTCTGCTGTATTTATATCCATGTTGTCCAGTCTCCATGTTTCTGCTGTATTTATATCCATGTTGTCCAGCCCAGTCTCCATGTTTCTGCTGTATTTATATCCATGTTGTCCAGCCCAGTCTCCATGTTTCTGCTGTATTTATATCCATGTTGTCCAGTCTCCATGTTTCTGCTGTATTTATATCCATGTTGTCCAGTCTCCATGTTTCTGCTGTATTATATCCATGTTGTCCAGTCTCCATGTTTCTGCTATATTTATATCCATGTTGTCCAGTCTCCATGTTTCTGCTGTATTTATATCCATGTTGTCCAGTCTCCATGTTTCTGCTGTATTTATATCCTTGTTGTCCAGTCTCCATGTTTCTGCTGTATTTATATCCATGTTGTCCAGTCTCCATGTTTCTGCTGTATTTATATCCATGTTGTCCAGCCCAGTCTCCATGTTTCTGCTGTATTTATATCCATGTTGTCCAGTCTCCATGTTTCTGCTGTATTTATATCCATGTTGTCCAGTCTCCATGTTTCTGCTGTATTTATATCCATGTTGTCCAGTCTCCATGTTTCTGCTGTATTTATATCCATGTTGTCCAGTCTCCATGTTTCTGCTGTATTTATATCATTGTTGTCCAGCCCAGTCTCCATGTTTCTGCTGTATTTATATCATTGTTGTCCAGCTCAGTCTCCATGTTTCTGCTGTATTTATATCATTGTTGTCCAGCCCAGTCTCCATGTTTCTGCTGTATTTATATCCATGTTGTCCAGTCTCCATGTTTCTGCTGTATTTATATCCATGTTGTCCAGTCTCCATGTTTCTGCTGTATTTATATCCATGTTGTCCAGTCTCCATGTTTCTGCTGTATTTATATCCATGTTGTCCAGTCTCCATGTTTCTGCTGTATTTATATCCATGTTTTCCAGTCCAGTCTCCATGTTTCTGCTGTATTTATATCCATGTTTTCCAGTCCAGTCTCCATGTTTCTGCTGTATTTATATCCATGTTGTCCAGCCCAGTCTCCATGTTTCTGCTGTATTTATATCCATGTTGTCCAGCCCAGTCTCCATGTTTCTGCTGTATTTATATCCATGTTGTCCAGCCCAGTCTCCATGTTTCTGCTGTATTTATATCCATGTTGTCCAGTCTCCATGTTTCTGCTGTATTTATATCCATGTTGTCCAGTCCAGTCTCCATGTTTCTGCTGTATTTATATCCATGTTGTCCAGTCTCCATGTTTCTGCTGTATTTATATCCATGTTGTCCAGTCTCCATGTTTCTGCTGTATTTATATCCATGTTGTCCAGTCTCCATGTTTCTGCTGTATTTATATCCATGTTTTCCAGTCCAGTCTCCATGTTTCTGCTGTATTTATATCCATGTTGTCCAGTCTCCATGTTTCTGCTGTATTTATATCCATGTTATCCAGTCCAGTCTCCATGTTTCTGCTGTATTTATATCCATGTTATCCAGTCCAGTCTCCATGTTTCTGCTGTATTTATATCCATGTTGTCCAGCCCAGTCTCCATGTTTCTGCTGTATTTATATCCATGTTGTCCAGTCTCCATGTTTCTGCTGTATTTATATCCATGTTGTCCAGTCTCCATGTTTCTGCTGTATTTATATCCATGTTGTCCAGTCTCCATCTTTCTGCTGTATTTATATCCATGTTGTCCAGTCTCCATGTTTCTGCTGTATTTATATCCATGTTGTCCAGTCTCCATGTTTCTGCTGTATTTATATCCATGTTGTCCAGTCTCCATGTTTCTGCTGTATTTATATCCATGTTGTCCAAAATCAAATCAAATCAAATTTATTTATATAGCCCTTCGTACATCAGCTGAAATCTCAAAGTGCTGTACAGAAACCCAGCCTAAAACCCCAAACAGCAAGCAATGCATGTGAAAGAAGCACGGTGGCTGGGAAAAACTCCCTAGGAAAAACTCCTGAGAAAGGCCAAAAACCTAGGAAGAAACCTAGAGAGGAACCAGGCTATGAGGGGTGGCCAGTCCTCTTCTGGCTGTGCCGGGTGGATATTATAACAGAACATGGTCAAGATGTTAAAATGTTCGTAAATGACCAGCATGGTCAAATAATAATAATCATAGTAATTGTCGAGGGTGCAACAAGCACGTCCGGTGAACAGGTCAGGGTTCCGTAGCCGCAGGCAGAACAGTTGAAACTGGAGCAGCAGCATGGCCAGGTGGACTGGGGACAGCAAGGAGTCATCATGCCAGGTAGTCCTGAGGCATGGTCCTAGGGCTCAGGTCCTCCGAGAGAAAGAAAGAAAGAGAGAAAGAGAGAATTAGAGAGAGCATATTTACATTCACACAGGACACCGGATAAGACAAGAGAATACTCCAGATGTAACAGACTGACCCTAGCCCCCCGACACATAAACTACTGCAGCATAAATACTGGAGGCTGAGACAGGAGGGATCAGAAGACACTGTGGCCCCATCCGATGATATCCCCGGACAGGGCCAAACAGGCAGGATATAACCCCACCCACTTTGCCAAAGCACAGCCCCCACACCACTAGAGGGATATCTACAACCACCAACTTACCGTCCGAAGACAAGGCCGAGTATAGCCCACAAAGATGTCCGCCACGGCACAACCCAAGGGGGGGGCGCCAACCCAGACAGGAAGACCACGTCAGTGGCTCAACCTACTCAAGTGACGCACCCCTCCCATGGACGGCATGGAAGAACACCAGTAAGTCAGTGACTCAGCCCCTGTAAAAGGGTTAGAGGCAGAGAATCCCAGTGGGAAGAGGGGAACCGACAAGGCAGAGACAGCAAGGGCGGTTCGTTGCTCCAGCCTTTCCGTTCACCTTCACACTCCTGGGCCAGACTATACTTAATCATAGGACCTACTGAAGAGATAAGTCTTCAGTAAAGACTTAAAGGTTGAGACTGAGTCTGCGTCTCTCACATGGGTAGGCAGACCATTCCATAAAAATGGAGCTCTATAGGAGAAAGCCCTACCTCCAGCCGTTTGCTTAGAAATTCTAGGGACAATTAGGAGGCCTGCGTCTTGTGACCGTAGCGTACGTGTAGGTATGTTCCGCAGGACCAAATCGGAATGATAGGTAGGAGCAAGCCCATGTAATGCTTTGTAGGTTAGCAGTAAAACCTTGAAATCAGCCCTTGCCTTAACAGGAAGCCAGTGTAGGGAGGCTAGCACCGGAGTCATATGATCAAATTTTTTGGTTCTAGTCAGGATTCTAGCAGCCGTATTTAGCACTAACTGAAGTTTGTTTAGTGCTTTATCCGGGTAGCCGGAAAGTAGAGCATTGCAGTAGTCGAGCCTAGAAGTAACAAAAGCATGGATTAATTTTTCTGCGTCATTTTTGGACAGAAAGTTTCTGATTTTTGCAATGTTACGTAGATGGAAAAAAGCTGTCCTTGAAGCAGTCTTGATATGTTCTTCAAAAGAGAGATCAGGGTCCAGAGTAACGCCGAGGTCCTTCACAGTTTTATTTGAGACGACTGTACAACCATCCAGATTAATTGTCAGATTCAACAGAAGATCTCTTTGTTTCTTGGGACCTAGGACAAGCATCTCTGTTTTGTCCGAGTTTAAAAGTAGAAAATTTGCAGCCATCCACTTCCTTATGTCTGAAACACAGGCTTCTAGCGAGGGCAATTTTGGGGCTTCACCATGTTTCATTGAAATGTACAGCTGTGTGTCGTCCGCATAGCAGTGAAATTTAACATTATGTTTTCGAATGACATCCCCAAGAGGTAAAATATATAGTGAAAACAATAGTGGTCCTAGAACGGAACCTTGAGGAACACCGAAATTTACAATTGATTTGTCAGAGGACGAACCATTCACAGAGACAAACTGATATCTTTCCGACAGATAAGATCTAAACCAGGCCAGAACTTGTCCATGTAGACCAATTTGGGTTTCCAATCTCTCCAAAAGAATGTGGTGATCGATGGTATCAAAAGCGGCACTAAGATCTAGGAGCATGAGGACAGATGCAGAGCCTCGGTCTGACGTCATTAAAAGGTCATTTACCACCTTCACAAGTGCAGTCTCAGTGCTATGATGGGGTCTAAAACCAGACTGAAGCGTTTCGTATACATTGTTTGTCTTCAGGAAGGCAGTGAGTTGCTGCGCAACAACTTTTTCTAAAATATTTGAGAGGAATGGAAGATTCGATATAGGCCGATAGTTTTTTATAATTTCTGGGTCAAGATTCGGCTTTTTCAAGAGAGGCTTTATTACTGCCACTTTTAGTGAGCTTGGTACACATCCGGTGGATAGAGAGCCGTTTATTATGTTCAACATAGGAGGGCCAAGCACAGGAAGCAGCTCTTTCAGTAGTTTAGTTGGAATAGGGTCCAGTATGCAGCTTGAGGGTTTGGAGGCCATGATTATTTTCATCATTATGTCAAGAGATATAGTACTAAAACACTTTAGTATCTCCCTTGATCCTAGGGCCTGGCAGAGTTGTGCAGACTCTGGACAATGAAGCCCTGGAGGAATACCCAGATTTAAAGAGGAGTCCGTAATTTGCTTTCTAATGATCATGATCTTTTCCTCAAAGAAGTTCATAAATTTATTACTGCTGAAGTGAAAGCCATCCTCCATTTGCGAATGCTGCTTTTTAGTTAGCTTTGCGACAGTGTCAAAAAGAAATTTCGGATTGTTCTTATTTTCCTCAATTAAGTTGGAAAAATAGGATGATCGTGCAGCAGTGAGGGCTCTTCGATACTGCGCGGTACTGTCTTTCCAAGCTAGTCGGAAGACTTCCAGTTTAGTGTGGCGCCATTTCCGTTCCAATTTTCTGGAAGCTTGCTTCAGAGCTCGTGTATTTTCTGTATACCAGGGAGCTAGTTTCTTATGACAGATGTTTTTAATTTTTAGGGGTGCAACTGCATCTAGGGTATTGCGCAAGGTTGAATTGAGTTCCTCGGTTAGGTGGTTAACTGATTCTTGTCCTCTGACGTCCTTGGGTAGGCAGAGGGAGTCTGGAAGGGCATCAAGGAATCTTTGGGTTGTCTGAGAATTTATAGCACGACTTTTAATCTTCCTTGGTTGGGGTCTGAGCAGATTATTTGTTGCAATTGTAAACGCAATAAAATGGTGGTCCGATAATCCAGGATTATGAGGAAAAACATTAAGATCCACAACATTTATTCCATGGGACAAAACTAGGTCCAGAGTATGACTGTGGCGGTGAGTAGGTCCAGAGACATGTTGGACAAAACCCACTGAGTCGATGATGGCTCCGAAAGCCTTTTGGAGTGGGTCTGTGGACTTTTCCATGTGAATGTTAAAGTCACCAAAAATTTGAATATTATCTGCTATGACTACAAGATCCGATAGGAATTCAGGGAACTCAGTAAGGAACACTGCATATGGCCCAGGAGGCCTGTAAACAGTAGCTATAAAAAGTGATTGAGTAGGCTGCATAGATTTCATGACTAGAAGCTCAAAAGACGAAAACGTCATTGTTTTTGTTTTTTGTAAATTGAAATTTGCTATCGTAAATGTTAGCAACACCTCCGCCTTTGCCGGATGCACGGGGGGTTTGGTCACTAGTGTAACCAGGGGGTGAGGCCTCATTTAACACAGTAAATTCATCAGGCTTAAGCCATGTTTCAGTCAGGCCAATCACATCAAGATTATGATCAGTGATTAGTTCATTGACTATAACTGCCTTGGAAGTGAGGGATCTAACATTAAGTAACCCAATTTTGAGATGTGAAGTATCACAATCTCTTTCAATAATGGCAGGAATGGAGGAGGTCTTTATACTAGTAAGATTACTGAAGCGAACACCGCCATTTTTAATTTTGCCCAACCAAGATCGAGGCACAGACACGGTCTCAATGGGGAAAGCTGAGCTGACTACGCTAACTGTGCTAGTGGCAGACTCCACTAAGCTGGCAGGCTGGCTAACAGCCTGTTGCCTGGCCTGCACCCTATTTCATTGTGGAGCTAGAGGAGTTAGAGCCCTGTCTATGTTCGTAGATAAGATGAGAGCACCCCTCCAGCTAGGATGGAGTCCGTCACTCCTCAGCAGGCCAGGCTTGGTCCTGTTTGTGGGTGAATCCCAGAAAGAGGGCCAGTTATCTACAAATTCTATCTTTTGGGAGGGGCAGAAAACAGTTTTCATCCAGCGATTAAGTTGTGAGACTGCTGTAGAGCTCATCACTCCCCCTAACTGGGAGGGGGCCAGAGACAATTAATCGATGCCGACACATCTTTCTAGCTGATTTACATGCTGAAGCTATGTTGCGCTTGGTGACCTCTGACTGTTTCATCCTAACATCGTTGGTGCCGACGTGGATAACAATATCTCTATACTCTCTACACTCGCCAGTTTTAGCTTTAGCCAGCACCGTCTTTAGATTAGCCTTAACGTCGGTAGCCCTGCCCCCTGGTAAACAGTGTATGATCGCTGGATGATTAGTTTTAAGTCTAATACTGCGGGTAATGGAGTCGCCAATGACTAGGGTTTTCAATTTGTCAGAGCTAATGGTGGGAGCCGTCGGCGTCTCAGACCCCACAACGGGAGGAACAGAGACCAGAGAAGTCTCGGCCTCCGACTCCGACTCGCTTAATGGGGAGAACCGGTTGAAAGTTTCTGTCGGCTGAATAAGCGACACCGGTTGAGCATTCCTACAGCGTTTCCCTCCAGAAGCCATGAGAAAGATGTCCGGCTGCGGGGACCGTGCGAGGGGGTTTATACTAACGTTACTATCTGTACTTGCTGGTGGCACAGACGCTGTTTCATCCTTTCCTACACTGAAATGACCCTTGCCTAACGATTGCGTCTGAAGCTGGGCTTGCAGCACAGCTATCCTTGCCGTAAGGCGATCGTTCTCCTGTATATTATGAGTACAACGACTGCAATTAGAAGGCATCATGTTAATGTTACTTAGCTTCGGCTGTTTGAAGTCCTGACGAACCATGTCCAGATAAAACCTCCGGGGTAGGAAAGTTGAAGGAAAAAAAAAAAAAGTTGAGTGAGGGAAAAAGTAAAAATATACGGTAATGAAAAAGTAAAAACCGTCAGGTAGCAAAGTAATAACGGCAACAAAAACGCACAGCAGCGTAAACAAGTCTCCATGTTTCTGCTGTATTTATATCCATGTTGTCCAGTCTCCATGTGTCTGCTGTATTTATATCCATGTTGTCCAGTCTCCATGTTTCTGCTGTATTTATATCCATGTTGTCCACTCTCCATGTTTCTGCTGTATTTATATCCATGTTGTCCAGTCTCCATGTTTCTGCTGTATTTATATCCATGTTGTCCAGTCTCCATGTTTCTGCTGTATTTATATCCATGTTGTCCAGTCTCCATGTTTCTGCTGTATTTATATCCATGTTGTCCAGTGTCCATGTTTCTGCTGTATTTATATCCATGTTGTCCAGTCTCCATGTTTCTGCTGTATTTATATCCATGTTGTCCAGTCTCCATGTTTCTGCTGTATTTATATCCATGTTGTCCAGTCTCCATGTTTCTGCTGAATTTATATCCATGTTGTCCAGTCTCCATGTTTCTGCTGTATTTATATCCATGTTGTCCAGCCCAGTCTCCATGTTTCTGCTGTATTTATATCCATGTTGTCCACCCCAGTCTCCATGTTTCTGCTGTATTTATATCCATGTTGTCCAGCCCAGTCTCCATGTTTCTGCTGTATTTATATCCATGTTGTCCAGTCTCCATGTTTCTGCTGTATTTATATCCATGTTGTCCAGTCTCCATGTTTCTGCTGTATTTATATCCATGTTGTCCAGTCTCCATGTTTCTGCTGTATTTATATCATTGTTGTCCAGCCCAGTCTCCATGTTTCTGCTGTATTTATATCATTGTTGTCCAGCCCAGTCTCCATGTTTCTGCTGTATTTATATCATTGTTGTCCAGCCCAGTCTCCATGTTTCTGCTGTATTTATATCCATGTTGTCCAGTCTCCATGTTTCTGCTGTATTTATATCCATGTTGTCCAGTCTCCATGTTTCTGCTGTATTTATATCCATGTTGTCCAGTCTCCATGTTTCTGCTGTATTTATATCCATGTTGTCCAGTCTCCATGTTTCTGCTGTATTTATATCCATGTTGTCCAGGTCAGTCTCCATGTTTCTGCTGTATTTATATCCATGTTGTCCAGCTCAGTCTCCATGTTTCTGCTGTATTTATATCCATGTTGTCCAGCTCAGTCTCTATGTTTCTGCTGTATTTATATCCATGTTGTCCAGCCCAGTCTCCATGTTTCTGCTGTATTTATATCCATGTTGTCCAGTCTCCATGTTTCTGCTGTATTTATATCCATGTTGTCCAGTCTCCATGTTTCTGCTGTATTTATATCCATGTTGTCCAGTCTCCATGTTTCTGCTGTATTTATATCCATGTTGTCCAGTCCAGTCTCCATGTTTCTGCTGTATTTATATCCATGTTTTCCAGTCCAGTCTCCATGTTTCTGCTGTATTTATATCCATGTTGTCCAGTCTCCATGTTTCTGCTGTATTTATATCCATGTTGTCCAGTCCAGTCTCCATGTTTCTGCTGTATTTATATCCATGTTTTCCAGTCCAGTCTCCATGTTTCTGCTGTATTTATATCCATGTTGTCCAGCCCAGTCTCCATGTTTCTGCTGTATTTATATCCATGTTGTCCAGTCTCCATGTTTCTGCTGTATTTATATCCATGTTGTCCAGTCCAGTCTCCATGTTTCTGCTGTATTTATATCCATGTTGTCCAGTCCAGTCTCCATGTTTCTGCTGTATTTATATCCATGTTGTCCAGTCTCCATGTTTCTGCTGTATTTATATCCATGTTGTCCAGTCTCCATGTTCTGCTGTATTTATATCCATGTTGTCCAGTCTCCATGTTTCTGCTGTATTTATATCCATGTTGTCCAGTCTCCATGTTTCTGCTGTATTTATATCCATGTTTTCCAGTCCAGTCTCCATGTTTCTGCTGTATTTATATCCATGTTGTCCAGCCCAGTCTCCATGTTTCTGCTGTATTTATATCCATGTTGTCCAGTCTCCATGTTCTGCTGTATTTATATCCATGTTGTCCAGTCTCCATGTTTCTGCTGTATTATATCCATGTTGTCCAGTCTCCATGTTTCTGCTGTATTTATATCCATGTTGTCCAGTCTCCATGTTTCTGCTGTATTTATATCCATGTTGTCCAGTCTCCATGTTTCTGCTGTATTTATATCCATGTTGTCCAGTCTCCATGTTTCTGCTGTATTTATCTCCATGTTTCTGCTGTATTTATATCCATGTTGTCCAGTCTCCATGTTTCTGCTGTATTTATATCCATGTTGTCCAGTCTCCATGTTTCTGCTGTATTTATATCCATGTTGTCCAGTCTCCATGTTTCTGCTGTATTTATATCCATGTTGTCCAGTCTCCATGTTTCTGCTGTATTTATATCCATGTTTCTGCTGTATTTATATCCATGTTGTCCAGTCTCCATGTTTCTGCTGTATTTATATCCATGTTGTCCAGTCTCCATGTTTCTGCTGTATTTATATCCATGTTGTCCAGTCTCCATGTTTCTGCTGTATTTATATCCATGTTGTCCAGTCTCCATGTTTCTGCTGTATTTATATCCATGTTGTCCAGTCTCCATGTTTCTGCTGTATTTATATCCATGTTGTCCAGTCTCCATGTTTCTGCTGTATTTATATCCATGTTGTCCAGCCCAGTCTCCATGTTTCTGCTGTATTTATATCCATGTTGTCCAGTCTCCATGTTTCTGCTGTATTTATATCCATGTTGTCCAGTCTCCATGTTTCTGCTGTATTTATATCCATGTTGTCCAGTCTCCATGTTTCTGCTGTATTTATATCCATGTTGTCCAGCCTCCATGTTTCTGCTGTATTTATATCCATGTTGTCCAGCCCAGTCTCCATGTTTCTGCTGTATTTATATCCATGTTGTCCAGTCTCCATGTTTCTGCTGTATTTATATCCATGTTGTCCAGTCTCCATGTTTCTGCTGTATTTATATCCATGTTGTCCAGTCTCCATGTTTCTGCTGTATTTATATCCATGTTGTCCAGCCCAGTCTCCATCTTTCTGCTGTATTTATATCCATGTTGTCCAGTCTCCATGTTTCTGCTGTATTTATATCCATGTTGTCCAGTCTCCATGTTTCTGCTGTATTTATATCCATGTTGTCCAGCCCAGTAAAAGACATCCATGATATTCTGGAGCTGACCATCTTTGATGAGGATGGAGACAAAGCACCTGACTTCCTGGGCAAAGTGGCCATTCCTCTACTCTCTGTGAGTAGCATAGTGACCATTCCTCTACTCTCTGTGAGTAGCATAGTGGCCATTCCTCTACTCTCTGTGAGTAGCATAGTGGCCATTCCTCTACTCTGTGAGTAGCATAGTGGCCATTCCTCTACTCTGTGAGTAGCATAGTGGCCATTCCTCTACTCTCTGTGAGTAGCGTAGTGGCCATTCCTCTACTCTCTGTGAGTAGCGTAGTGGCCATTCCTCTACTCTCTGTGAGTAGCGTAGTGGCCATTCCTCTACTCTCTGTGAGTAGCGTAGTGGCCATTCCTCTACTCTCTGTGAGTAGCATAGTGGCCATTCCTCTACTCTCTGTGAGTAGCGTAGTGGCCATTCCTCTACTCTCTGTGAGTAGCGTAGTGGCCATTCCTCTACTCTCTGTGGGTAGCGTAGTGGCCATTCCTCTACTCTCTGTGACTAGCATAGTGGCCATTCCTCTACTCTCTGTGAGTAGCATAGTGGCCATTCCTCTACTCTCTGTGAGTAGCATAGTGGCCATTCCTCTACTCTCTGTGAGTAGCATAGTGGCCATTCCTCTACTCTCTGTGAGTAGCATAGTGGCCATTCCTGTACTCTCTGTGAGTAGCATAGTGGCCATTCCTGTACTCTCTGTGAGTAGCATAGTGGCCATTCCTGTACTCTCTGTGAGTAGCATAGTGGCCATTCCTCTACTCTCTGTGAGTAGCATGGTGGCCATTCCTGTACTCTCTGTGAGTAGCATAGTGGCCATTCCTCTACTCTCTGTGAGTAGCATAGTGGCCATTCCTCTACTCTCTGTGAGTAGCATAGTGGCCATTCCTCTACTCTCTGTGAGTAGCATAGTGGCCATTCCTCTACTCTCTGTGAGTAGCATAGTGGCCATTCCTCTACTCTCTGTGAGTAGCATAGTGGCCATTCCTCTACTCTCTGTGAGTAGCATAGTGGCCATTCCTCTACTCTCTGTGAGTAGCATAGTGGCCATTCCTCTACTCTCTGTGAGTAGCATAGTGGCCATTCCTCTACTCTCTGTGAGTAGCGTAGTGGCCATTCCTCTACTCTCTGTGAGTAGCGTAGTGGCCATTCCTCTACTCTCTGTGAGTAGCGTAGTGGCCATTCCTCTACTCTCTGTGAGTAGCGTAGTGGCCATTCCTCTACTCTCTGTGAGTAGCGTAGTGGCCATTCCTCTACTCTCTGTGAGTAGCGTAGTGGCCATTCCTCTACTCTCTGTGAGTAGCGTAGTGGCCATTCCTCTACTCTCTGTGAGTAGCGTAGTGGCCATATTCCAGCGATATGCATTTCCATTAGATCAATGGGAGTTCAAGTCAAGAGGGCCTTACAGTCAGGGTCATGTCTTCATAGACTAACCCTCTGTTCTACTGTAATCCACTGTTCCAGCGTAGTGTTGGTCTCTGTATATGACCTGTACATTACACTCCGCTCTCTGTCCCCCTCCAGATCCACAATGGCCAACCGATCTGCTGTCCCCTGAAGAAGGAGGACCTGGGGGGTCTGTCCAAAGGAAACATCTCCCTGGAGCTGGAGCTCATCTTCAACCCAGTGAGTCCAGGGCCATAGGGAATAGGGGGCTGTTTGGGACGCACTTGCTACCTGTCCCCTCCTTCTGTTGGCCAGGGCCCATAGGGAATAGGGGGCTGTTTGGGACACACCTGCTACCTGTCCCCTCCTTCTGTTGGCCAGGGCCCATAGGGAATAGGGGCTGTTTGGGACACACCTGCTACCTGTCCCCTCCTTCTGTTGGCCAGGGCCCATAGGGAATAGGGGGTTGTTTGGGACACACCTGCTACCTGTCCCCTCCTTCTGTTGGCCAGGGCCCATAGGGAATAGGGGCTGTTTGGGACGCACCTGCTACCTGTCCCCTCCTTCTGTTGGCCAGGGCCCATAGGGAATAGGGCGCTGTTTGGGACGCACAGGCTACCGATGGAACAGTCCTGACAGATACTGTGTGTGTGTCCCTTTTAGTTCAGTGGTCCAACCTGTCTTCATCTCTCTCTCCATTTAAACAGGAACAACCTGTCTCCATCTCTCTCTCCATTTAAACAGGAACAACCTGTCTTCCATCTCTCTCTCCATTTAAACAGAAACAACCTGTCTTCCATCTCTCTCTCCATTTAAACAGAAACAACCTGTCTTCATCTCTCTCTCCATTTTAACAGGAACAACCTGTCTTCCATCTCTCTCTCCATTTAAACAGAAACAACCTGTCTTCCATCTCTCTCTCCATTTGACTTCTGTTTTTATCTTCTGTTTTTAGGTCAGAGCAGCTATCAGAACATTTAAACCAAAGGAGAAGAAATTCATGGAAGACAATCCAAAGTTTTCTAAAAAGGTTTGCTAAATGAATCTCCGTAGTTTCACCTAAAATACTGTGAAACGGGCAGACATTTTGTCTTGTTCGTAGCGTGTTTTTAACGTGTATTTCTGTATTCATTCCAGATCTTGGCGCGTAACGTGTACCGCGTGCGTAACCTATACAGAGCAGTGCAGTCCACATTGCAGTACATGAAGAGCTGTTTCCAGTGGGAGAGTTTCCAGAGGAGTCTCATAGCCTTCCTGGTGAGGCAGAAGTAGCTTTACCAAGCTAGATATACTGTAGTATAGCAGCAGCATCTGCACTTTCTCCCATACAACCAGAATTCCTAGCAGGGGGTTCCCCATCTCAAGGCAATAGGTGTTCTTAATGTCTCATATGTACTGTGAGAGGATAGATTCTAGCCCCTGCTATAGATATGTACTGTGAGAGGATAGATTCTAGCCCCTGCTATAGATATGTACTGTGAGAGGATAGATTCTAGCCCCTGCTATAGATATGTACTGTGAGAGGACAGATTCTAGCCCCTGCTATAGATATGTACTGTGAGAGGACACGTTCTAGCCCCTGCTATAGATATGTACTGTGAGAGGACCCGTTCTAACCCCTGCTATAGATATGTACTGTGAGAGGATAGATTCTAGCCCCTGCTATAGATATGTACTGTGAGAGGACAGATTCTAGGCCCTGCTATAGATATGTACTGTGAGAGGATAGATTCTAGCCCCTGCTATAGATATGTACTGTGAGAGGACAGATTCTAGCCCCTGCTATAGATATGTACTGTGAGAGGATAGATTCTAGCCCCTGCTATAGATATGTACTGTATGAGGACCCGTTCTAGCCCCTGCTATAGATATGTACTGTGAGAGGACAGATTCTAGCCCCCGCTATAGATATGTACTGTGAGAGGATAGATTCTAGCCCCTGCTATAGATATGTACTGTATGAGGACCCGTTCTAGCCCCTGCTATAGATATGTACTGTGAGAGGATAGATTCTAGCCCCTGCTATAGATATGTACTGTGAGAGGACAGATTCTAGCCCCTGCTATAGATATGTACTGTGAGAGGATAGATTCTAGCCCCTGCTATAGATATGTACTGTGAGAGGACCCGTTCTAGCCCCTGCTATAGATATGTACTGTGAGAGGACAGATTCTAGCCCCTGCTATAGATATGTACTGTGAGAGGATAGATTCTAGCCCCTGCTATAGATATGTACTGTGAGAGGATAGATTCTAGCCCCTGCTATAGATATGTACTGTGAGAGGATAGATTCTAGCCCCTGCTATAGATATGTACTGTGAGAGGAACCGTTCCAGGCCCTGCTATAGATATGTACTGTGAGAGGAACCGTTCCAGGCCCTGCTATAGATATGTACTGTGAGAGGAACCGTTCCAGGCCCTGCTATAGATATGTACTGTTAGAGGATAGGATCAGCCCTCAGCTACAGTGTAGACTGGTCCCACTAGAGGAGAAGAGATGGTGTGTGTGGTAAATACAGTATATGTCATGTATTTGATGTTCAGTTAATGAAGTGACCCTTTATCAGTTTCTCCTCTCCTCCCCCTCTCCTCCCCTCCTCTCCCATCCGCCTCTCCTCTCCCCTACTCCTGCCCTCCATTCCTCCCCTGTACTCCTCCTCTCCTGTACTCATCCTCTCTTCTCCCCTCCCTACTCCTCTTCTCTCCTCCCCTCCTCTCCCCCTACTCCTCCCCTCTAATCCCCTCCTCACTCCTTTCCTCTCCTCTTTCCTCCTCCCATCTCCTCCTCTCCCCTCTCTACTCCTCTCCTCCTCTCCTTTCCTGTCCTCTTCTCTTTTCCTCCGCTTCTCTTCTTTCCTCTCCCCTCCTCCCCTACTTCTCCCCTCCCTCCTCCCATCTTCTCCCCTCCCTACTCCCCTCCTCCCATCTCCTACTCTCCCCTTCCTACTCATCTCCTCCTCTCCTTTCCTCTTCTCTCTTCATCTCTTCTTCCCCTCCTTTTCTCTCCTTTTCTCTCCTTCCCTTTCCTCCTCTCCTCCTCCCCTTTCTTCCCCTCCTCTTCTCTCCTTCCCTCTCATCCCTGCCTCTCCTCTCCCCTCTTCCCCCACTCCTCCCCATTCCTCTCTTCTCCTCCTCTCCCCTCATCTCCTTCCCTACTCCTTCATCTCCCCTACTCCGCTCCCCACTCTCCTATCCTACTTCCCTCTCCTCTCATCTCATCTCATCTCATCTCCTCTCCTCTCCCCTCATCTCCTCTCCCCTCATCTCCTCTCCTCCCCTCATCTCCTCTCCTCCTCTCCTCCCCTCTCCTCCTCTAGATATTCCTGCTGGCGGTGTGGCATTGGGAGTTCTACATGTTGCCTCTCTGTCTGGTTCTGCTCATAACATGGAACTATCTTCAGATTGCATCTGGACGGGCCAACCAGGACCTGGTCAGTACAGAGCCTCGCTCCAAACAGCCATGTTTAGTCCTATTCCCCTAGAACTAGTTCCACTATCCCCTAGATTCTACAACTACTACCACTGTCCCCTAGATTCTACAACTACTACCACTATCCCC
This sequence comes from Salmo trutta, assembly GCF_901001165.1. Taxonomy (NCBI): domain Eukaryota; kingdom Metazoa; phylum Chordata; class Actinopteri; order Salmoniformes; family Salmonidae; genus Salmo; species Salmo trutta. The sequence continues at coordinate 685,400 of NW_021822565.1, forward strand.
TAGATTCTACAACTACTACCACTATCCCTTAGATTCTAGAACTACTATCACTATCCCCTAGATTCTAGAACTAGTTCCACTATCCCCTAGATTCTAGAACTATTACCACTATCCCCTAGATTCTAGAACTACTATCACTATCCCCTAGATTCTAGAACTACTATCACTATCCCCTAGATTCTACAACTACTATCACTATCCCCTAGATTCTACAACTACTATCACTATCCCCTAGATTCTACAACTACTATCACTATCCCCTAGATTCTACAACTACTACAACTACTACCACTATCCCCTAGATTCTACAACTACTACCACTATCCCCTAGATTCTACAACTACTACCACTATCCCCTAGATTCTACAACTACTACCACTATCCCCTAGATTCTACAACTACTACCACTATCCCCTAGAACTATTACCACTATCCCCTAGAACTATTACCACTATCCCCTAGATTCTAGAACTTCTACCACTATCCCCTAGAACTATTACCACTATCCCCTAGAACTATTACCACTATCCCCTAGATTCTAGAACTAGTTCCACTATCCCTAGATTCTAGAACTAGTTCCACTATCCCCTAGATTCTAGAACTATTACCACTATCCCCTAGATTCTAGAACTATTACCACTATCCCCTAGATTCTAGAACTACTATCACTATCCCCTAGATTCTAGAACTATTACCACTATCCCCTAGATTCTAGAACTATTACCACTATCCCCTAGATTCTAGAACTACTATCACTATCCCCTAGATTCTAGAACTATTACCACTATCCCCTAGATTCTACAACTACTACCACTATCCCCTAGATTCTACAACTATTACCACTATCCCCTAGATTCTAGAACTAGTTCCACTATCCCCTAGATTCTACAACTAATACCACTATCCCCTAGATTCTAGAACTAGTTCCACTATCCCCTAGATTCTACAACTAATACCACTATCCCCTAGATTCTAGAACTACTACCACTATCCCCTAGATTCTACAACTATTACCACTATCCCCTAGATTCTACAACTATTTCCACTATCCCCTAGATTCTAGAACTAGTTCCACTATCCCCTAGATTCTAGAACTACTATCACTATCCCCTAGATTCTAGAACTACTACCACTATCCCCTAGATTCTAGAACTACTACCACTATCCCCTAGATTCTAGAACTACTACCACTATCCCCTAGATTCTAGGACTACTACCACTATCCCCTAGATTGTAGAACTACTACCACTATCCCCTAGAACTACTACCACTATCCCCTAGATTCTAGAACTACTACCACTATGCCCTAGATTCTAGAACTACTACCACTATCCCCTAGAACTACTACCACTATCCCTAGATTCTAGGACTACTACCACTATCCCTAGATTCTAGAACTACTACCACTATCCCCTAGATTCTAGGACTACTTCCACTATCCCCTAGATTCTACAACTACTACCACTATCCCTAGATTCTACAACTACTACCACTATCCACTAGATTCTACTACCACTATCCACTAGATTCTCCAACTAGTTCCACTATCCCCTAGATTCTACAACTACTACCACTATCCCCTAGATTCTACAACTACTACCACTATCCCCTAGATTCTACAACTAATACCACTATCCCCTAGATTCTACAACTACTACCACTATCCCCTAGATTCTACAACTACTACCACTATCACCTAGATTCTACAACTACTACCACTATCCCCTAGATTCTACAACTACTACCACTATCCCCTAGATTCTACAACTACTACCACTATCCCCTAGAACTATTACCACTATCCCCTAGATTCTAGAACTACTACCACTATCCCCTAGATTCTAGAACTATTACCACTATCCCCTAGATTCTAGAACTACTACCACTATCCCCTAGATTCTAGGACTACTACCACTATCCCCTAGATTCTAGGACTACTACCACTATCCCCTAGAATGTAGAACTACTACCACTATCCCCTAGAACTACTACCACTTTCCCCTAGAACTACTACCACTATCCCCTAGATTGTAGAACTACTACCACTATCCCCTAGAACTACTACCACTATCCCCTAGATTGTAGGACTACTACCACTATCCCTAGATTCTACAACTACTACCACTATCCCCTAGATTCTAGGACTACTACCACTATCCCCTAGATTCTACAACTACTACCACTATCCCCTAGATTCTACAACTACTACCACTATCCCCTAGATTCTACAACTACTACCACTATCCCCTAGATTCTACAACTACTACCACTATCCACTAGATTCTACAACTACTACCACTATCCCCTAGATTCTACAACTACTACCACTATCCCCTAGATTCTACAACTACCACCACTATCCCCTAGATTCTACAACTACTACCACTATCCCCTAGAACTACTACCACTATCCCCTAGAACTACTACCACTATCCCCTAGATTCTACAACTACTACCACTATCCCCTAGATTCTACAACTACTACCACTATCCCCTAGAACTACTACCACTATCCCCTAGATTCTAGAACTACTACCACTATCCCCTAGAACTATTACCACTATCCCCTAGATTCTAGAACTAGTTCCACTATCCCCTAGATTCTAGAACTATTACCACTATCCCCTAGATTCTAGAACTAGTTCCACTATCCCCTAGATTCTAGAACTATTACCACTATCCCCTAGATTCTAGAACTATTACCACTATCCCCTAGATTCTAGAACTATTACCACTATCCCCTAGATTCTAGAACTACTATCACTATCCCCTAGATTCTAGAACTATTACCACTATCCCCTAGATTCTACAACTACTACCACTATCCCCTAGATTCTACAACTATTACCACTATACCCTAGATTCTAGAACTAGTTCCACTATCCCCTAGATTCTAGAACTCGTTCCACTATCCCCTAGATTCTACAACTACTACCACTATCCCCTAGATTCTACATCTACTACCACTATCCCCTGGATTCTACAACTATTACCACTATCCCCTAGATTCTAGAACTAGTTCCACTATCCCCTAGATTATAGAACTAGTTCCACTATCCCCTAGATTCTAGAACTACTATCACTATCCCCTAGAACTACTACCACTATCCCCTAGAACTACTACCACTATCCCCTAGATTCTACAACTAGTTCCACTATCCCCTAGAACTACTACCACTATCCCCTAGATTCTACAACTACTGCCACTATCTCCTAGAACTACTACCACTATCCCCTAGATTCTAGGACTACTACCACTATCCCCTAGATTCTAGGACTACTACCACTATCCCCTAGATTCTAGGACTACTACCACTATCCCCTAGATTCTAGGACTACTACCACTATCCCCTAGATTCTACAACTACTACCACTATCCCCTAGATTCTACAACTACTACCACTATCCCCTAGATTCTACAACTACTACCACTATCCCCTAGATTCTACAACTACTACCACTATCCCCTAGAACTACTACCACTATCCCCTAGAACTACTACCACTATCCCCTAGATTCTACAACTAGTTCCACTATCCCCTAGAACTACTACCACTATCCCCTAGATTCTACAACTACTACCACTATCCCCTAGATTCTACAACTACTACCACTATCCCCTAGATTCTACAACTACTACCACTATCCCCTAGATTCTACAACTACTACCACTATCCCCTAGATTCTACAACTACTACCACTATCCCCTAGATTCTACAACTACTGCCACTATCCCCTAGATTCTAGAACTACTATCACTATCCCCTAGATTCTACAACTACTACCACTATCCCCTAGATTCTACAACTACTACCACTATCCCCTAGATTCTACAACTACTACCACTATCCCCTAGATTCTACAACTACTACCACTATCCCCTAGATTCTACAACTAGTTCCACTATCCCCTAGAACTACTACCACTATCCCCTAGATTCTACAACTACTGCCACTATCCCCTAGATTCTACAACTACTACCACTATCCCCTAGATTCTACAACTACTACCACTATCCCCTAGATTCTACAACTACTACCACTATCCCCTAGATTCTACAACTACTGCCACTATCCCCTAGATTCTACAACTACTGCCACTATCCCCTAGATTCTAGAACTACTATCACTATCCCCTAGATTCTACAACTACTACCACTATCCCCTAGATCTACAACTACTACCACTATCCCCTAGATCTACAACTACTACCACTATCCCTAGATTCTACAACTACTACCACTATCCCCTAGATTCTACAACTACTACCACTATCCCCTAGATTCTACAACTACTACCACTATCCCCTAGATTCTACAACTACTACCACTATCCCCTAGATTCTACAACTACTACCACTATCCCCTAGATTCTACAACTACTACCACTATCCCCTAGATTCTACAACTACTACCACTATCCCCTAGATTCTACAACTACTACCAACTATCCCCTAGATTCTACAACTACTACCACTATCCCTAGATTCTACAACTACTACCACTATCCCCTAGATTCTACAACTACTACCACTATCCCCTAGATTCTACAACTACTACCACTATCCCCTAGATTCTACAACTACTACCACTATCCCCTAGATTCTACAACTACTACCACTATCCCCTAGATTCTACAACTACTGCCACTATCCCCTAGATTCTACAACTACTGCCACTATCCCTAGATTCTACAACTACTGCCACTATTCCCTAGATTCTACAACTACTGCCACTATCCCCTAGATTCTACAACTACTGCCACTATCCCCTAGATTCTACAACTACTGCCACTATCCCCTAGATTCTAGAACTACTACCACTATCCCCTAGATTCTAGAACTACTACCACTATCCCCTAGATTCTACAACTACTACCACTATCCCTAGATTCTACAACTACTACCACTATCCCCTAGAACTCTACCACTATCCCCTAGATTCTACAACTACTACCACTATCCCCTAGATTCTACAACTACTACCACTATCCCCTAGATTCTACAACTACTACCACTATCCCCTAGATTCTACAACTACTACCACTATCCCCTAGAACTACTACCACTATCCCCTAGATTCTACAACTACTACCACTATCCCCTAGATTCTACAACTACTACCACTATCCCCTAGATTCTACAACTACTACCACTATCCCCTAGATTCTACAACTACTACCTATCCCCTAGAACTACTACCCTATCCTAGATACAACTACTACCACTATCCCCTAGATTCTACAACTACTACCACTATCCCCTAGATTCTACAACTACTACCACTATCCCCTAGATTTCTACAACTACTACCACTATCCCCTAGATTCTACAACTACTACCACTATCCCCTAGAATTCTACAACTACTACACTAATCCCCTAGATTCTACCACTATACCCTAGATTCTACAACTACTACCTACACCACTATCCCCGAGATTCTACAACTACTGCCACTATCCCCTAGATTCTACAACTACTACCACTATCCCCTAGATTCTACAACTACTGCCACTATCCCTAGATTCTACAACTACTGCCACTATCCCCTAGATTCTACAACTACTACCACTATCCCCTAGATTCTACAACTACTACCACTATCCCCTAGATTCTACAACTACTGCCACTATCCCCTAGATTCTACAACTACTGCCACTATCCCCTAGATTCTACAACTACTGCCACTATCCCCTAGAACTACTACCACTATCCCCTAGATTCTACAACTACTACCACTATCCCCTAGATTCTACAACTACTACCACTATCCCCTAGATTCTACAACTACTACCACTATCCCTAGATTCTACAACTACTGCCACTATCCCCTAGAATCTTCAACTACTGCCACTATCCCCTAGATTCTACAACTACTGCCACTATCCCCTAGATTCTACAACTACTACCACTATCCCCTAGAACTACTACCACTATCCCCTAGAACTACTACCACTATCCCCTAGATTCTACAACTACTACCACTATCCCCTAGATTCTACAACTACTACCACTATCCCTAGATTCTACAACTACTACCACTATCCCCTAGAACTACTACCACTATCCCCTAGAACTACTACCACTATCCCCTAGATTCTACAACTACTACCACTATCCCCTAGATTCTACAACTACTACCACTATCCCCTAGATTCTACAACTACTACCACTATCCCTAGATTCTACAACTACTACCACTATCCCCCTAGATTCTACAACTACTACCACTATCCCCTAGAACTACTACCACTATCACTATCCTAGATTCTAACTAACTACGACCACCTAGATTACTACAACTACGAACTAACCACACTATCCCTAGATGCGTACAACTAACTACTACCACTATCCCCTAGATTCTACAATACATACTACCACGATACTATCCCGTAGATTCTACAACTACTACCACTATCCCCTAGATTCTACAACTAACTAGCCACTATCCCCTTAGATTCTAAACAACTACCTGCCACTATCCCCTAGATTCTACAACCTACACCACTATCCCCTATGATTCTACAACGACTACCCACTATCCCCTAGATTGGTACAACTACTCTAATCACTGCCACTATCCCCTAGATTCCTACAACTACTGGCCACTATCCCCTAGATTCTACATAACTACTCACTACCACTAGATTCATACAACTACTACTACCACTATTCACCCTAGATTCTAACAACTAACTACCACTAGCCCTAGATTCTACAACTACATAACTACTAAAAAAAACACTATCCCCTAGATTCTACAACTACTACCACATCAGCCGTAGATTCTACAACTACGACCACTATCCCCTAGATTCTACAACTACGACCACTATCCCTAGATTCTACAAACTACTACCACTATCCCCTAGATTCTACAACTACTGCCACTATCCCTAGAATCTTCAAACTACTGCCACTATCCCCTAGATTCTACAACTACTACCACTATCCCCTAGATTCTACAACTACTACCACTATCCCCTAGATTCTACAACTACTACCACTATCCCCTAGATTCTACAACTACTACCACTATCCCCTAGATTCTACAACTACTACCACTATCCCCTAGATTCTACAACTACTGCCACTATCCCCTAGAATCTTCAACTACTGCCACTATCCCCTAGATTCTACAACTACTACCACTATCCCCTAGAACTACTACCACTATCCCCTAGATTCTACAACTACTACCACTATCCCCTAGATTCTACAACTACTGCCACTATCCCCTAGAACTACTACCACTATCCCCTAGATTCTACAACTACTGCCACTATCCCCTAGATTCTACAACTACTGCCACTATCCCCTAGATTCTACAACTACTGCCACTATCCCCTAGATTCTACAACTACTACCACTATCCCCTAGATTCTACAACTACTACCACTATCCCCTAGATTCTACAACTACTACCACTATCCCCTAGATTCTACAACTACTGCCACTATCCCCTAGAATCTTCAACTACTGCCACTATCCCCTAGATTCTACAACTACTGCCACTATCCCCTAGATTCTACAACTACTACCACTATCCCCTAGAACTACTACCACTATCCCCTAGATTCTACAACTACTACCACTATCCCCTAGATTCTACAACTACTACCACTATCCCCTAGATTCTACAACTACTACCACTATCCCCTAGAACTACTACCACTATCCCCTAGATTCTACAACTACTACCACTATCCCCTAGATTCTACAACTACTACCACTATCCCCTAGATTCTACAACTACTACCACTATCCCCTAGATTCTACAACTACTACCACTATCCCCTAGATTCTACAACTACTACCACTATCCCCTAGATTCTACAACTACTACCACTATCCCTAGAACTACTACCACTATCCCCTAGATTCTACAACTACTACCACCTAGATTCTACAACTACTACCACTATCCCCTAGATTCTACAACTACTGCCACTATCCCCTAGATTCTACAACTACTACCACTATCCCCTAGATTCTACAACTACTGCCACTATCCCCTAGATTCTACAACTACTGCCACTATCCCCTAGATTCTACAACTACTACCACTATCCCCTAGATTCTACAACTACTACCACTATCCCCTAGATTCTACAACTACTGCCACTATCCCCTAGATTCTACAACTACTGCCACTATCCCCTAGATTCTACAACTACTGCCACTATCCCCTAGATTCTACAACTACTACCACTATCCCCTAGATTCTACAACTACTACCACTATCCCCTAGATTCTACAACTACTACCACTATCCCCTAGATTCTACAACTACTACCACTATCCCCTAGATTCTACAACTACTGCCACTATCCCCTAGAATCTTCAACTACTGCCACTATCCCCTAGATTCTACAACTACTGCCACTATCCCTAGATTCTACAACTACTACCACTATCCCCTAGAACTACTACCACTATCCCCTAGATTCTACAACTACTACCACTATCCCCTAGATTCTACAACTACTACCACTATCCCCTAGATTCTACAACTACTACCACTATCCCCTAGATTCTACAAATACTACCACTATCCCCTAGAACTACCACTATCCCCTAGATTCTACAACTACTACCACTATCCCCTAGATTCTACAACTACTACCACTATCCCCTAGATTCTACAACTACTACCCACTATCCCCTAGATTCTACAACTACTACCACTATCCCCTAGATTCTACAACTACTACCACTATCCCCTAGATTCTACAACTACCACCACTATCCCCTAGATTCTACAACTACTACCACTATCCCCTAGAACTACTACCACTATCCCCTAGATTCTACAACTACTACCACCTAGATTCTACAACTACTACCACTATCCCCTAGATTCTACAACTACTGCCACTATCCCTAGATTCTACAACTACTACCACTATCCCCTAGATTCTACAACTACTGCCACTATCCCCTAGATTCTACAACTACTGCCACTATCCCCTAGATTCTACAACTACTACCACTATCCCCTAGATTCTACAACTACTACCACTATCCCCTAGATTCTACAACTACTGCCACTATCCCTAGATTCTACAACTACTGCCACTATCCCCTAGATTCTACAACTACTGCCACTATCCCCTAGATTCTACAACTACTACCACTATCCCCTAGATTCTACAACTACTACCACTATCCCTAGATTCTACAACTACTACCACTATCCC